>NC_134399.1:145818472-146118472 GCF_050003625.1 Haematobia irritans
AAACGATGTTAAGAAATTTTAAGATACCTTTCGTCGAAGTTTCTACGCAATCCATGGTGGAGGGTACATAAGATTCGGCCTGGCCGAACTTACGGCCGTATATACTTGTTTTACATTATCGTATTTGACCAAGGCATATCCTTACCGAAAAGAACATACTCCAAGCGCTGAGAAAGGTCGAATATTTTGGTAGGGTACAACTGGAAAGGATAGGGTCTGAGTTGATGGTCATTACAAGCCACACAAAGTTCTTTGGGGATAAACTTGGAAACGTGTACCATAGGTTAGGTTAGGTGGCAGCCCGATGTATCAGGCTCAAGGAGGGCATGGTAACCATTGCACCACGGTTGCTCCCAACGTGTACCATAACTATAGATTTAATTTTGGCTTATCTTTATATGCACTTCTACTTTTGCTCTTCTATTTGTGTGCTGGTACATCCTAATATATTGTCCTGTTGAGCCACAGCAACGATGAAAGCCTGTGCAATCTATGGTTTACTTCGAGCAAAACGTATAAAAAAAAACAATCCAAACGGAAATAGACGATGGATATTAATAAAAAATAGTATGAAAGAAAAACAACATGAAATCCGAAAATACAAAATGAAAATGTAAGTCAATGCATAAAGTCAAAGTTTAACTGGTGTAAATAAACGATATTTTTATCTTAAATCAAGGATTTCGCTTTTTTCGATTTCGCAACAGGAGAATATAAAGAAGAGACTTTTTTAGGGAGTGGAATATGGATATTTTTTTTAACAAATAGATATTTAACTGAAAAATCTTAATCGTAATTATTGATACATGAAAGAATCTAGAACTTTAGAGAGAAAAGAAAAAAAGTAAGAATAAAAGGAATGTATCTCCGAAAGTATCATGGTAGCCTAACAAACAGTGAACATTTTTTCAAATTGAAAAAACTAGATAATACGAAAATAAAAGTGCAATAAAACATATTGATAAGAGTAACAAATGAAATTGGTGGATTTTTTTTTTAATTTCTCTTTTTTTACAAATCTGACAATGATTTTGCCAGATCAATGCAATATCACTTAGACACCAAATACAAGATGCTAGATAACATCTTAGTAATGGTCCCTTTAGATTTTCTCACTAAAAACAAGTATTTACCGTCACACGCAATACTACACAGAAAAAAATTTCCGTAGTTAAACTAACGCTAAATTTAACTTATTTTTATTGGATAAAATTTATTTGCTTGTAGTTAAATTTTATTACTTTTATCGAAATTTTCCGCAGCTTAATGAAATCTTACTTTTTTTTAGTATGTCTCAAAAATTTTATGAACTAAACGTGAGTGTAAAGTTCAATGATCATACACATGTTCAATATGAACTAAAGCAAAAGAAGATTTTCGTACGATTCCCAAAAATAATAAGAATGAGCTACTGTATGGTTAAAATGGTCATGATTTGGCGCCAATGATTTTCTTCTTTACTTTTAGTTAATTTTTTATTCTATGCGATGATGTAATTTCGTGAACTGCAGTTAAAAAGTATAACAGGGCATTAAAATTTCCTGGTTTGAACAACGCTTTGTGGAAATCTCAAAATGTGGAGTAAAATTTAGTTAAACTTTCGTGCGAGGTAGTTCATTCTTTCTATAAAACAGTTCACTTGTTTTCGGTGTATGAATAAAAATGCAATTTCATTTTCTTTACAATACAAATGTCTATGGGTGTCTTATACTAATTATATATACTTATGAATATACATTGTACGGGTTTCTTTATCATCAAACACCTTTGATCATTCTTATGAGTATGAAATGCTTCTTTCAAAGTCTTTCGTCATCTTTGTGTAAGAAAATGTGAGTGTAAGTATGGTTGAGTTATAACTAAAAAAAAAAGTATATACGGCCGTAAGTTCGGCCAGGTCGAATCTTATGAACCCTCCACCATGGATTGCGTAGAAACTTATACTAAAGACGGTCATCCACAATTAAATTACTTGGGTTGCGGCCGATGGAAAGGCATCTTAAAACTTCTTAACATCATCTTCTAAATTGTAAGTTAGTCCATGCGGGATATATAGTAGACAAAAGAAAGGTCGATTAAATACGTATATACTCAGTTCTTGACCGGTATATATAGGTAAGAAATAATTACGAACCGATATGAACTTTTGTGCGGTAATTATAGAGCCAGAATTGAAATATGGGGGTCACATTATATGGGGGCTATATACAATTATGAACACAAGTTTACCAAAAATTGCAGATTTTTTACTGTTTGGCAGATTGGTAGAATTCTTGATGTTTTGAAAGATTTTGCAAAATATTCCTCTCCAACTATGAAATGCCTCATACATTTTCTACATTTTGACAAAATTTTCTACAGAAATAAAATTCTGACAAAATTGTCTACATAAATAAAACTTTGACAAAATTTTCTGTAGAAATAAATTTTTGACAAAACTTTGTATAGAAATTATATTTTGACAAAATTTCCTAAAGACATAGAATGTTGACAAAATTTTCTATAGAAATAAAATTATGACAAAATTTCCTATAGAAATATAAAACTTTGACAAAATTTTCTATGGTAATACAATTTTGGTAGATTATTTTTGGCTCTAGTGGCAATCGTGTTTTTCTGTGATAGGGGATCTGTTTATTTGGGGGCTATATATAATATAGATCGATACGGACCAATTTTGGCATGGTTGTTATCGGCCATACACTAGCGAAATGTAACAAATTTCAGCCGGATCGGATGAAATTTGCTTCTCTTTAAGGCTCCGCAAGCCAAATCTGGGGATCGGTTTATATGGAGGTTATATATAATTATGAACAAATATGGACCAATTTTTGCATGGTTTTTAGAGACCATATATTAACACCACGTACTAAGTTTTAAATGGATTGGTTGAATTTTGCTTTTCCAAGAGGCTCCGGAGGTCAAATCTGGGGATCGGCTTGTATAAGGGCTATATATAATTATGGACCGATATGGATCAATTCTGGCATGATTGTTAGAGACCATATACCAGCACCACGTACCAAATTTCAACCGGATTGTATGAAATTTGCTTCTCTTAGAGGCTCCGCAAGCCAAAACTGGGGATCGGTCTATATGGGGGTTATATATAATTATGAACCGATGTGGACCAATTTTTGCATGGTTATTAGAGACTATATACCAACACCATGTTCCAAATTTCAGCCGGATCGGATGAAATTTGTTACTGGGGATTGGTTTATATGGGGCCTGTATATAATAATGGACCGATGAGGACACATTTTTGCATGGTTGTTAGAGACCATATATCAACACCGTGTAACAAATTTCAGCCGGATCAAATGAAATTTGTATACCAACACCATGTTCCAAATCTCAGCAGATCGGATGAAATTTCCTTCTCTTTGAGGCTACGCAAGCCAAATCTGGGTATCGGTTTATATGGGGGCTATATATAGTTATGGACCGGTGTAGACCTCATTGTGCATGGTTATTAGAGACCATATTCCAACACCACGTACCTTCAGCCGGATCGGATGAAATATGCTTCTCTTTGAGGCTCCGCACCATATATCTGGGGTCGGTTAAAATGGGGCTATATATAATTATGGACCGATGTGGACCAATTTCTGCATGGTTGTTAGAGACCATATACCAGCCAGATCGGATGAAATATGCTTCTCTTAGAGGCTCCGCAAGCCAAATCTGGGGGTCCGTTTATTTGGGGACTATGCGTAAAAGTGAACCAATATGGTCCATTTGCAATACCATACGACCTACATCAATAACAACTACTTGTGCCAAGTTTCATGTCGATAGCTTGTTTCGTGCGGAAGTTAGCGTGATTTGAACAGACGGACGGACGGACGGATATGCTTAGATCGACTCAGAATTTCACCACGACCCAGAATATATAGGGTCTTAGAGCAATATTTCGATGTGTTACAAACGGAATGACAAAGTTAATATACCCCACACCCTATGGTGGAGGGTATAATAAACTTTAAAAACGGTGATGATGAGATTGATGATGTACGCAATACACAACTGTCAGTTGCAAATAATAGTTATATAATATTAAAATTGAATTTGTGTTCTGAGGCTGTGTCCCCTTCAAAGATGTTGCTGCGTTTGCGATGATGGTGATGATTTTGTATAGCACGAAAGCCAACGAAACGAAGAAGCACTTGAAATTGTAGTGAAATAGGAACCAAGAACCACACCAGCACATTGCGATAACTATGCAACCTACGATATAAAATCGCAGCAGTCAAGTGGTGAGCGCCTGTGATGCAAGCAAATTGCAACAAAATGTGCGACACAATTATATTTAATATACAATCATGTGCTTGCACATGTATGAATGCGTGTGTTTATATTCCGTTAGAAAATTTGCATGCATGACATTGATATAGAAGTGGAAAAATACGAGGAATAGCTAAAATAGGATGGGGCTTGATCAAACTTTCAGCAGTTCTAACTGAGAGAAAATATGAGAATATTGTCAACAAAAAAAAAAAAAAAAAATAAAAATGTAGAAAATTAGAAGAATCAATAAGCCACTGTCCCAAATATGGAGAACTTAGACGAGTACCAGACACATTTCGGAGATCTGAATATCTATACGGATGAATCTAAAATGGCAGTAAACACATGTAGGGATTTTTACTGCAAAGAGTTGGAAATTGCAGAGTCCTTTCAGTTAACATAGACATCGAATGCAGCATCTTTCAGGCAATATTCGCTATTTCAAAAGCGCCATAATAACTTCTATTAATCATGTCGTTACCTTAGGTAGGTTACCTTAGCAGCAATAAAGGCCCTGGGTAATACAAGCATAAATTCGAGCGTACACACAAAAAATAATTTTTGGATTCATTCAGAATATTTATTGATCCAATATATTTTTTAATTACCAAAATCAATTAGAAAAATATTTGATACTATTAATTTTTATGATTATTGCTTGTTTATTTAAAAAATTGATAAATCAATTAAATTGGCTTCAATTCCAAACAGTTTTTCAGCGGTGATTTATCCCCTCTCAGTAATGCTGCTCACATTTCTAAGTGTGACAATGCTCTTCTAAATGGTTTCACCGTAATGCCGTTCGGACTCGGCTATATGAAAGAGGTTACTTGTTACTGAGCTTAACATAGAATTATGTGGTATCACAATAATAATAATAGACTAAACAAAACTTATTTTGCTCATATCTTTTAAATTATGAGAAAAGGAATTTAACTGGTAATAATCCTCAAAAATCCAAAATTCAACTAAAATTCTGAAAAATAGGAAAATTTGAGATTAACTCGTGATCACTTCGACCATTCACAATTTCACCAATATTCTGGACAAAAACTCGAAATTTCTATATGAAAAGTTTATTTTGATCATATCTTCTAAATTATATGCCCTAAAAATTTAAAATCCACCCAAATTCTAAAAAAAGAACAAAAAATTATTTTAAAAAAAGTTTAACGTTGCGCCTTAGAACAAAATCCAAAAATTCCACAGAATTCGATAAGACATCGATTTTTTATGAAAAACTTATTTTACTCAGATCTCCCCAAAAATCCAAAATTTCGAATCCTGAAAAAGATATACATTTTTATACGAACAATTTATTTTGCTCGTATCTCATAAATTCAAAATTCCACCCAAATTCTGAAAAATACTTCTAAATTTTGATATGAAAAAATAATTTTGTTCGTATATTTTAAACATTGTATCTTAAGGTTGGTATTAAGTTCTAGTTTAGCCGCTAAAATCGTAATTTTTTCACGATTACTTTTCTTTAATAATCTATTTTAAGGAATACAAACTTTGTGAAAATTCGCTTTGGGCTTTTCCCCATCAAGTTATAAAAAAAATTGGAACAAATATGTATAATTTTATGCCTTTTTATTATTGATTTAGTTTTCACTTTAGCAATGTTAGCGGCTAAACTCGAACTTAGTACCCACCTTTAGAGTGAAAATAAGGTTAATTCGTGATCATCCTACAAAAATCAAAATTCCACACAAATCGATAAAAAATCGATTTTTTTGTGAAAACCTTATTTTACTCGTAAAGGGTGATACGGTCAAAATTTGGTCAAGGGAAAACGCGTGTAAATCGGTGAAATCGTTTATTTAAAAAATCAAATTAAATTTCTTTTTCAAGTTCAATTAGTATAAAATTCTGGAAAAATATTCAGTTAAGCTTTCGCTTTTCCAAATCCGAATTGCCGGGCCTCACGCTTGACACCTGCCATCAGATTTTGTACAGCCACCTTGTCCACCTTCTTCGCCGCAGAAAGCCAGTTTGCCTTGAACTGCTGCTCGTCCTTAGCAGCTTTTTTGGTCTTCTTTAGGTTCCGCTTGACAATAGCCCAGTATTTCTCAATTGGGCGGAGCTCTGGCGTGTTGGGAGGGTTCTTGTCCTTGGGAACCACCTGCACGTTGTTGGCGGCGTACCACTCCATGGCCTTTTTACCGTAATGGCAAGATGCCATATCCGGCCAAAACAGTACGAAACAACCGTGTTTCTTCAGGAAAGGCAGCAGACGTTTATTCAAACACTTTTTCACGTAAATTTCTTGGTTGACAGTCGCGGAAGCTATGAAAATGCTGCTTTTCAAGCCACAGGTACAGATGGCTTGCCAAACCAGATATTTCTTTGCGAACTTTGACAGTTTTATGTGCTTGAAAATATCTGCTACCTTTCCCCTTCCTTTTGCCGTATAAAACTCCTGTCCCGGAAGCTGCTTGTAGTCGGCTTTGACGTTGGTTTCGTCGTCCATTACCACGCAGTCAATCTTCGTCAGCATCGTCGTGTACAGCCTCCGGGATCGCGCTTTGGCCGTCGTATTTTGTTTATCATCGCGATTTGGAGTCACTACCTTCTTGTAAGTCGATAGTCCGGCTCGTTTTTTGGCTCGATGCACGGTTGTAGACGATACACCCAGCTTATTTGCGGCATCTCGGAGAGAGAGGTTAGGGTTTCGCTTGAAACTACCGGCAACTCTCTTTGTCGTCTCAGCGGCTTCCGGTTTTCGATTTCCTCCCGATCCAGACTTCCTGGCTGTCGACAAACGTTCCCCAAACACTTTAATTACATTTGTAACGGTTGATTTGGCAACTTTTAGCGATTTTGCCAGCTTTGCGTGCGAGTAGCTCGGATTTTCGCGATGCGCGAGCAAAATTTTGATACGCTGCTCTTCTTGCTTGGACGGCGTTTTGGCAACTGAAGAGTGAATTCTAAAATCAAAATAGGAGCAACATTCTACACACACACACCTGAAAAATGAGAGGTGTTCAGGTTTTTTAAATGCAAAATTGAAAGAAATACGTCAAGTTTATATTGACCAAATTTTGACCGTATCACCCTTTATCTAGAGTGTTCAAAACCGACACCGGTTAATCGGTATCAATTGCACAAACTGAAACCGGATAGTGATAAAAAAAGTGTAATTTTAGGTTAACCGCGAAAACAGGTTTTTAACCATCGGTAAATACGTTTTCTTCCGAAAGACGAACTTTTTGCAAATATGTTCTTAAGATGAAAAACAACTGACAACATAAAATATAATTTCAGTAAGTAGCACAAAATAATATTTTTCTACACCACTTTCTATAACGACCCAGCAAAAAAAAATTGGAAGTAGTTCCACAAACATTTCTTTTAAAGCCCATCCCAGAATCCTCCATCTATTTTTTTCAACTTCCGATGCAGTCCTTTTGGACAAGTCCACAAACATTTCTTCTAAAGCGCATCTTGGGATCCCCTATGATTTTTTTCAACTTCCGATGCAGTTCTTGTGGACAAGTATTAGAAAGTACGCAATCAGGCTATTTTAATGCAAATTTTGGACAATTAAATTAAAACAAATAGAAAATTAATAAAAAAAATAGAAAATTAATAAAGAAAAGTAAAAAAATAATAATAATAAAATAAATTTCATCCCGCTGGAATTTGAACCTGTGTCGTTTGACTTTTTCGCTTCCATGGAAGTTCTTTTGAGAAGGTTTTGCAAATTACGAGAATTTTTAATGTTTTTGCTGATTTTTAATAGAAAAAATATATTTATAGGAAAATATATGCCGAAAATAAAAGATAAAAACATTTGAATTGACACTTCGACGCTTTATGTTTGTGGCTGAGTGTGCTAAGGCGTTCTGTTATGGTGTCATTAAACCAGTTTTTCAAATTGTAAAAAAATTAGATAATAGGAAAATAATAGTGTAATAAAAAATATGGTTGAAAAAAATGAAATTGGTTAAATTTTTTTCGCTTTTTAAATTTCTTCATTCAAATTAACTTCCAGGGCACAACTTCTAAAGCAATGCAAAGTATCCAAAAAGGGAGTACTTCCGTCCTATGACAAGCCCATGTACAATGCATTGGAGATGATCCAAGTTTGCACTACTTCCGGATCACAGATTGGGGATCCAAACTACTTTTTTTGAAGCTCCGTTTCTATTACAGCAAATGAATCTTAATGTATTAAAAGTGTCTCAAATCATTTTTATTTGTTTTCAAAGGAGATTTTTAAAGTAAACAGAAAATGTCTTTTGTCTAAAATGTCCCTTCATGTAAAGGAAAAATTTTCTTATGGTGCATACAGTGAAGACGTGTAGTCCGACATCTTCCATTAGTAAACGAGTGTTTTTTTTTATAGAAAATAAACCAAATATCACTTGGAAAGGTATCCCCTTTACAGCAATTATTTTTTCTATCACACTGCAAATACAGCAAGTTAGTTTTATTACAATGAAGTGAACACACTTTTTGCTTTTTAGAATAAAATGGTTGTTTAACTATCAACTCACAACTCTAATTAATAAATTATATTTATTCGCTTTTAGCTATGTTAGTTTTGATTTGGGATTTTCGGATAAATCGAAAACTGACTTTTCAAAAAAGATTAAAAAAACCGGTTATTTTGACACTCTACCTACACTAGGACACCCTAGAGCGAAAGGAACATTAATTCGTGATCACCTCTAAAATGACAAAAATTTCACTCAAATCCTGAAAAATCGAGATTTTTGTATAAAAATGATTCTAAAGACTTCCTATTAAGATATTATTTTAGGTTTGGATAAATATTTTTGGTACAATGAATGTGCACCACTCTTCTGGTACTCTATGGAATAGATCCACATACTCATGTACCTTGTACATAGTAAGATGTTGTACCTCCTTTAGCTCAGTCATAAGTTTTTATTCCAACACACATACTAACTACAAACTGCCCTCGTAACCTCATTTATCGAAAGCCTAATATGTGTACAATGTAAAGTCTCTCCGATAGGAAATTTGTGCATGATGTTGCATAAGAATGACACCAACAGTGACGAACAAGCAAAGAACCCACATACATTTCAGAAAATCTAATGTGCATTGCGTGCAAATGACACTCGTTCAAGGAGTCACTGAATAGAGCTCACTTTAGCCACAACGTGATGCGAAAAAAGTGCGCAACTTTAGGATACGCAACGAAAGAAACAATTACACTTGCATTCGTCTGAACATCCATGCCATGTGAAAATTTAGCATATCAAAAGAATCTTTAATGTCATGAATATCCTTTCAAGAAAATCTATGAATAACGTCAGTATCATTTGATACACACACGCACACACACTGTGTGTTAGGCATAGTAAAGCATCCTTTAAGTACATCTTGTGGATATATGCTTGTGTACGAGTTGTACCATTACCCATCACTCAGCAATTGGATATTGGAGCATGGTAAATAAATTCCAGAAATGAATGTAACTAAAAAGTCTTTGCCTTCTGAGAACACAGCGGAGGTATTGCTATGCCAAATACGTGTAAGCCAGTTATTCGAATATTCAATAAATGAATGGAATGTTTTGGAAAATATGCGTAAGACAGATGAATACCAGGATATTCAGGAGAGAGTATGTATTTGTGGTTGTATTAGAATTTGAATTTGGGTGATTACGTCAGTTTTATCGAATAGATGAAAAGCAAATATTTTCTTATGGATTCGAAGAAAAATCGAGGATTGATTTTAGTATAAAACAAGTGAGTAAAGCAGAAAATCGGGCGGGGCCGACTATATCATACCGTAAACCAACTTTTTACTAAATTTCAACAAAAATTTCACTGGAAGATTATTGTCAAGAGACTGAATTTTAAAGAAAATATAATTTTGACAAAATTTTCTATATAAATAAAATTTTGCAAAAATTTTCTATAGAAATAAAATTTTGCAAAAAAATTCTATAGAAAAAAAATTTTGCAAAATTTTTTCTATAGAAATAAAATTTTGCAAAAACTTCCTATAGAAATAAAATTTTTACAAAGTTTTCAATTGAAATAAAATTTTGACAAAATTTTCTATAAAAATAAAATTTTGCAAAAATTCTATATAGAAATAAAATTTTGACAATATTTCTACCGAAACAAAAAATCGATAATATAGGATCGCATTCTTTTTTCGACTAAAACATTCTAGAAGTTCAATAAAATCCTGTTTTTGACTATGTCTTTTACAAAATCGAGATTTTCTTCCCACATGAACATGTCTGTTTTGCCATATTTGTAAAAGACTATTAGTAAATAAGGTTGATAAAGACTTTCTCAAAATATTAAAAAAATTTTGTCAAAGCTATTGTACCATAAATCTGATATCGACTCAAAAATGTCTACACAAAAGGTACTAAATCATTCGCGGTGTACTACAGTACTGACCGGGGTGAAAAAGTTTTGAAAAAAGTACTATAGTACTGCATTTTCCATCCCTGCAGTTACTACGTGCTCATCCGAACATTCATTTTCAACAATGAAAATATTAAAGACGTATCTTAGAAATTCAACTAGCGAGAGTAGATTCAAAGGATTGGCATTAATGTCGGTTCATCGCCGAATAAATGTGCCGAATGAAGAAGTCATTGATTTATTTGCTGCCCAAAAAGCCCGTCGGCTCAATTTAATATTATAATAAAAAATATTGTATACATACCTATGCAAAAATAAAATTTCCTACACATGAGATTATATGAATATTTTTTTTAAATATGAACCCCCCCCCCCCCCCCCCCCCACCAATTAAAATCCTGGCTACGGCCTTGTTTGTAAGGGGTAATTTTTCCAAAAACAGGCGATACATATATATGGGAGCTATATCTAAATCTGAACCGATTTGGATTATATTTTGTCGATATTACAGGAGAATACCTTGTGCTAAATTTGAGTAAAATCGGTTTATAAATGAGGCCACTACGGTCACAAATAAGGTTATAAGGGACAAATTTTTGAAAATTAGGCACTACATATATATGGGAACTATATCTAAATCTGAACCGATTTAGATGATACTTTGCACATATAGTCAGTACTATGGAACATTATAGTAATCCAAACTTGAGTAAGATCGGTTGATAAATAAGGGTTTTATGGTCAAATTTCTGAAAATCGTGCGATACATATATATGGGTGCTATAGCTAAATCTGAACCGATTTCTATGATTGTTTGCACATATAGTAGGTTAGGATAGGTGGCAGCCCGATGTATCAGGCTCACTTAGACTATTTAGTCCATTGTGATACCACATTGGTGAGCTTCTCACTTATCACTGAGTGCTGCCCGATTCCATGTTAAGCTCAATGACAAGAGACCTCCTTTTTATAGCCGAGTCCGAACGGCGTTCCACATTCCAGTAAAACCACTTAGAGAAGCTTTGAAACCCTCAGAAATGTCTCCAGCATTACTGAGGTGGGATAATCCACTGCTGAAAAACTTTTTGGTGTTCGGTCGTAGCAGGAATCGAACCCACGACCTTGTGTATGCAAGTCGGGCATGCTAAACATTGCACCACGGTGGCTATATATACTAAGATAACGTACACAATTTCAACAGTATTGGATGTAATTTGATCTTCCAAATTGGATCTGCCAGGCAAATCTGGGGATCGGTTCATATGGGAGCTATATCTAATTGTGGAACAATAGGGCCCATTTGCACTACAATCCAACCTACATCAATAACAACTACTTACACCAAGTTTCACGTGGATAGCTTGTTTCGTTTGGAAGTTAACGTGATTTCCCCCAGACTGACGTCGCCAAATCGACTCAGAATTGATATATACTTAGTGAGAACGGAGATCAATATATTCAAGTTTTATAAACGGAATGACAAAGATAATATACCCACATCTAATGGTTGAAGGTATAAAAATCTTTGGCAACAAATCATGACTACGTTCACGGTTTAGTAGTTTATTCTTCCTTCCTATACTTCCTTCCAGTGTTACCGTTGCGCCAAATTTTTTTAAGCGGTGATACCGTTGTGTCACCAAATGGGATACTTTTTACTATTTTGCGCAACTTATCTGTCATAATATGCCACTTTTGAATTACATTCATTTAAACTGTCATATATTTTACACTTTTCGATCACAAGTAGCGCTAAGAGTACAGATGTGAGTCTATACAGAATCAAATATTATATTTGTGGACAATTTTTCTTTTTTTACCATAATATTATCAGTGCATACTTTTATTGCCTAAAGTAAAAAAATTAAACTAAATGGTGATAAAATCAATGTTAGACTAGTTAATCTTAATTAAACAAATAAAGAAAGTCTAAAGCCGGGCGGGGCCGACTATACTATAACCTGTACCACTTTGTAAATCTACATTTTCGATACTATATCAAATCCGTCAAATGTGTTGGGTGCTATATATAAAGTTTTTTTTTACCCAAATCGGAAAAGCATATATATGGAAGCTATATAGAAATCTAAACCGATTTCAATCAAATTTGACATGCATACTTAGTATTTTAATTCTACTCCCTGTGCAAAATTTCAAGTAAATCGGACTACAACTTTGTACTCTGTGGTCATATGACGGAAAATCGGGCGAAAGATATTTATGTAAGCTATATCTAAATCTGAACCGATTTCAATAAAATTTAGCACACTTGACTATAAGACCAAGTGTTGTGTTTCTGCAAAATTTCAAGCAAATCAGGGCAAAACTCAGGCTTCTGGGTCCATATAAGTTCATATCGGGCGAAAGATATATATGAAAGCTATATCTAAATCTGAACCGATTTCAATCAAATTTTGCACACTTGACTATACGACCAAGTGTTATGTTTGTGCAAAATTTCAAGCAAATCACGGTAAAACTCTGGCTTCTTGGGCCATATAAGTCCATATCGGGCGAAAGATATATATGGGGGCTGTATCTAAATCTGAACCGATTTCAATCAAATTTTGCATACTTGACTATACGACCAAGTGTTATGTTTGTGCAAAATTTCAAGCAAAGTAGGGTAAAACTCTGGCTTCTGGGTCCATATAAGTGCATATCGGGCGAAAGATATATATGGGAGCTATATCTAAATCTGAACCGATTAGGGTTCTATTCTGACACAAAACAAGAACTTGTGCCAAATTTGAAGGTGATTGGACTTAAACTGCGACCTAGACTTTGATCACAAAAATCTGTTCACATACAGACGGACATGGCTAGATCGACTCAGGAACCTACCCTGAGCATTATTGCCAAAGACACCAGGTGTCTATCTCGTCTCCTTCTGGGTGTTGCAAACATATGCACTAACTTATAATACCCTGTTCCACAGTGGGGTGCAGGGTATAAAATAGTCATTTCACTGCGCTGTTAATATACTGTGCACTCGCGGTAACGTGAACTAATTACGTTAGCGAAAATGTTCACGTTAACGAACTTTGAATTTCAGAACAAAACATAGTCATATTCAGGAGTTTTACACGTTCTAGCGTGATAGTCTTTTATTTTTATTTTTAGTAATATTAAAAACTTATATTATAAATTTAATTTGATTTAAATGAAAAAAAGAGATTTCAGTGGATATGGAAATATAAAGAAATCTAAAGTTATAATTAAAATTTACGAAAAATGCTAAACGAGATCACAAAAACATCCATAGGTGTATTTGAGATTGTATTTGTGAATTTAAAATCTCTGTAACTTTTTTGTTTATGAATATACGTAAATACTTCAAAAGCAAAAGTTTCATATTTTGTTAAGATCTTTATAATGGTTATCAGAAATGGGCATCATAGGGGTATAAGAAGCGAAATAAAAAAATTAGAAATCAAATTTGACGTCGGAGTCAAAAATGACCAATGCACGATATATAGCCCCTGATCAACCACGAACAACGATATGCATTTCTTTTAGATCGGACTTCAAATGACGACACAGCACAATAAATTGTATTTCGGGGGGTCGTAGGGTGCACGGAAAAAAGTTTTGGTGTTCTGAAATTGTCTTCGAATATGCTACAAAACTGGGGGGTGACCGCATCAACTTTTTTTTTCCTTTAGGCCGTGACCCTATCTAGTGCCCACGTTACCGCGAGTGAATTGCATTGATATAAATGCTATTAATCGTTGAATTTTTCTTATGAAAAATTGTGGCACTTTTTAAAATGAGTGTGCCAAGTTGTATGGCTTACGACACCTTTTATAACACTTTCTACAAATTCTCACTTGACACACTCACTCACTGACTCAACTAATTTAGTAAGATTTATACTACGCTAAATATTTAAATCTAATGAAATTAAATTCAAATAATTAAAAAGCCATCTTCTATACATATTTTATTTTAATATTTTAAATATTTTACTCTTATGTTAGTTTGCTTTTTATCTCCTCAGCATCATTTCAATGTGTCAAATATTCTGCGTATGAATGAGTTTCCAAAGTATTCTACAGAATTAAATATGTGCATATAAATTAGCACAATCACCATACCTATCATTTATGCTGCAAACCTCTATATCAACAACTGAAAAGTGTAGCGCGGCAAGCACTTGTACAAGACAAAGTTTTGAGAACCGAATCAGATGAAATATCATCAATTGTTGCGAGTGAGTTGTATGTAGTGGTATGTGTTATTCGTGTGATTGCAACATGTGTTCTCTTGGGGCGAATATAAAACTAGAACTAAAGTTAGATTTTCAATTTCCATAAAATTTTAAAGTCAACAGAAGAAATTCATTTATCAGTTTATAAGTCTTATGAAAAGAGTGAAAAAGTCAAAATTGGAAATTTTGGAAGTTTCTCTTCATTATAATTTAATTTAAAATAGGTTTGGAGCAATATATTGCAAATATATATATAGAACAAAAAAACCACGAAATTAGAGTAGCACTGAACTTAAGTCAGGCTAGGAGAACTGTAACGTAGAGGGTCGCGGAATTTAATCATTAGTTAATACAGGTTGGCTGATAAGACACCGGTCTGACACATAGATGACATCGCTAGTATTAAATGCATATTATTTTTATATAGTACCAACCTTCAAACGATTCGTGTCAAAATTTGACAGTTTGTGAGATAGAGCGTCTTTTGTTATTGTGAAAAAAAAAATGGAAAAAAAGGAATTTCGTGTTTTGATAAAATACTGTTTTCTGAAGGAAAAAAATACGGTGGAAGCAAAAACTTGGCTTGATAATGAGTTTCCGGACTCTGCCCAAGGGAAATCAACAATAATTGATTGGTAAGCAAAATTCAAGCGTGGTGAAATGAGCACAGAAGACGGTGAACGCAGTGGACGCCCGAAAGAGGTGGTTACCGACGAAAACATCAAAAAATCCACAAAATGATTTTGAATGACCGTAAAATGAAGTTGATCGAGATAGCAGGGGCCTTAAAGATATCAAAGGAACGTGTTGGTCATATCATTCATCAATATTTGGATATGCGGAATGGGTGCCGCGCGAGCTCACATTTGACCAAAAACAACAACGTGTTGATGATTCTGAGCGGTGTTTGCAGCTGTTAACTCGTAATACACCCGAGTTTTTCCGTCGATATGTGACAATGGATGAAACATGGCTCCATCACTACACTCCTGAGTCCAATCGACAGTCGGCTGAGTGGACAGCGACCGGTGAACCGTCTCCGAAGCGTGGAAAGACTCAAAAGTCCGCTGGCAAAGTAATGGTCTCTGTTTGTTGGGATGCGCATGGAATAATTTTTATCGATTATCTTGAGAAGGAAAACCCATCAACAGTGACTTTTATATGGCGTTATTGGACCGGGGACTAATCAGCCAACCTGTTATACTGAACAATTAAAAATTAAAGTAGAATTCTAGCAATTATTGTTGCAATTTCGAAATTAAAAAATTAGATGTTTTGGATTTTCTGCATTAATTAAAATTCCATATCTCAAAACAGAGTCAATACATTTGCAAAATTATTTTTTGATTTTTTAGGAATAAAATGAGACAAAATTGGAAAATTGTGTACACAGAAAAAATTTACTCTAAATTTAATATGAATATTTTTATTTTTCATTCATTGTCATTCCGTTTGTAACACATCGAAATATTGCTCTAAAACCCCATAAAGTATAAATATTCTGGATCGTGGTGAAATTCTGAGTCGATCTAAGTACGTCCGTCCGTCTGTTGAAATCACGCTAATTTCCGCACGAAACAAGCTCTCGACATGAAACTTGGCACAAGTAGTTGTTATTAATGTAGATCGGATGGTATGGCAAATGGGCCATATCGGACCACTTTTATGTATCTCGAAAGACCGCACAAAAGTCCATATCGGTTCGTAATTATTTGTAGACCTCCCTATATATACCTAATATATACTATAAATGGACTAACTTACTATTTAGAAAATGGTGTTAAGAAGTTTTAAGATACCTGGCCATCGGTATGCATCTTTAATATAAGTTTATACGCAATTCATGGTGGAGGGTACATAAGGTTCGGCCTGACCGAACTTACGGCCGTATATACTTGTTTTTAATGAGGCTATAAACTATTTATTGTATTATGTTTTATTTATTTATAATTATTTTTTCTTCAGATAAAATAATTGTCTTGCAATTTTATAAGAGTTTATACTTTCCAAAATTATTTCCGAACCAATTTTCCAATTAAATTTTTAATTGGAAATAACTTTAATTTATTTTAAATCTTATTTGGGACTAAAAATATTTTAATTCAAAACTAAAAAAGTTCTATAATTTTCTGAATTGACTCTATTTTTGAGTAAAAATTAATTTATATTGATTAAGTTTTAAACCGTCAGCAACTGAAATATGATGGTGATATTTTTTTCTATGTATTTTATTTGGGACCAAACATATTTTAATTAAAACCTAAAAAAGTTCTATAATTGTCTGAATTGACTCTATTTTTGGTTAAAAATTAATTTTTATTGATTAAGTTTCAAACCTTCAGCAACTGAAATATGATGGTGATAATTTTTTCTATGTATTCAGTTTGCTCTATATATTTATATCAAGCGATAGACAGCGCATCCGTATGTGCCATAACACGTAGATTGTCAATCCTATCCTGATCACTGCAACATAAACTGATATCCTAATTGTCTTTCTAAGGGCTAAAAAATGTAAATCTCGATTCCGTTTAATTTTTGTGTATGGCTTAAAATCCATTTTATTTCAAACCCATATAATTTAGATTAAATCTCTTTTGAATTGTACGGCTTTTCAAACTAGTGGATCATTTCGCTTTAAACCTTAAATAAATAATCAAAATCAATGTAATTAAATGTAATTCAATGTTGCAAAGATTACGACAAATCCAATAAATTAAGACATTGATTGAACAAATTAACGACAAACTCCTGGTGTGAATACCAATTGTGTTCATTTGAGATTTCGAGTGAAAGAATTCACATCTTCGCCAATTGTTCCACGAGTATTTGAAACTGCCATATATAATTCATCCTAAGCATCTGCACAGATGGAAAACCATCAAAGTACGAAGCTAATAACATGGTTTCGTTAGTATGTTCGATGTGATGAAGAGTACATGGTTGGAGGTATGGGGGATGTAGTTCGGTAAGGATTAATAGCAGTTCTTAAAAGTAATTTTCGGATGGAACTTAATTAAAGGAAATTCATACATTAAGGTTGTTTAAATATATTACAAAAATTTATTTTACACTATTGAGCTTTAAATTTAAAATATAACATAATGTGCATATTGTATGTCTCCATGCCATGTCAAACGACAAATACTGCAAACATAAGCAAACTATTTTTTTTTTTTGCTATTACATTCAGTTCAGTGTTCCCTAATGTATTTCCAAAAAATTAAAAAAAAATATGCAAATTCGTGTATTAAATTTTTTAATGTAAAGTGTTCTCGCCTTGATGCAGTACATTCCCAAGCATAAGTTCATACATAGAATGGTGTCTTCTTTTGTATTCATTTGAAATTTACATTTCGTCTGCTTTATAGTCTGTTCTTCAATGTCAAGCTTGAGGAAATTTGTGCATATAAGGGTGCGTGTGTGTGTGAAATTTTTGGTAGTCATTGACATCATAATTATACATGGTGGATGAGTTTGTGTGTGTATGTGTCTTTAAATTAAATAAATCAAATAAATTAATAACTCATTTCTGTTCATGCTTTGGTGCTTTTAACTCGTGTAATTTGCTTAATTTTGAAAAGTACAATTTAATCTAGATATTTTACAACTTATGCAAATCAGGAATACAATCAATTTTTAGTATAACAATAACAAACTCAAATGTAAAACCTTCAAGACTAGTGCTTGCATGTGTTTAATCCGAGATAGTTTTTAAATCACTTCGTGCTACTGAAATGCACAAGAGACCAAAATACAATTTAAACAGGGGACTATAAGTACCACTGTTGCCACTCGAACCAAACGTAATCTACCAAAATTTGGAAAAAAATGTACCAAAAATCTATCAAACAAAAACAATCTTATTTTGCAAAATTTTAATACTTTAGAAAATTTTATCAAAATTGTATTTGTATCGATAGAAAATTTTGTCAAAATTTTATTTCTATAAAAAATTATGTTAAAATTTCATTTCTATAGAAAATTTTTGTCAAAATTTTATTTCTAAGAAAAATATTAATTCTACAATTTTTTTTTTAATTTTATTTCTAGAGATAATTTTTTCAAAATTATATTTCTATGGAAACAAATTTTTCATAATTTTATTTCTATAGAAAATTTTGTCAAAATTTTATTTCTAGACAATTTTTTACAATGTTATTTCTATGGAAAAAATTTTCATAATTTTATTTCTATACAAAGTTTTGTCACCATTTTATTTATATAAAAAATTTTGTAAATTTTATCTCTATAAAAAATTATATCAAAATTTCATTTCTATAGAAAATATTGTCAAAGTTTCATTTTTATAGAAAATTTTGTAAAAATTTTATTTATATAGGAAATTTTGTAAAAATTTTATTTATACAGAAAATGTTGTCAAAATTTTATTTCTATAAAAACTTTTGTCAAAATTTTATTTCTAAGAAAATTTTGTCAAAATTTTATTTCTATCGAAAATTTTATCAGAATTTTATTTTTATAAAAATTTTTTGTCACATTAATATTTCTAAGAAAATTTGTCAAAAGTTTAATTTTATAGAAAATTTTTGCAAAATATTATTAAATACAAAATTTTGAAAAAATTTTCTTATAGATTTTTTTTTCAAAATTTTATTTCTATACAAAATTTTGTCACCATTTTATTTATATAAAAAATTTTGTAAATTTTATCTCTATAGAAAATTATATATAAAAAAAAAAAAAACAAAAAAAAAACAACAATGCTTAAAGAACAAACCCAACAATAACAAAACAAAACGAATGAAAAAAAGAGGAAGCACGCTCAAAATAAACCCAGCTAACTGCACTCAAATCGATGATTTGACAGTGGCATAGGAAAAGAGATATGTTTGTACGAATTTATTTCGGCATAAGCCGGCTATCATGCAAAAACTTTTTTCGGAAGGTTCAAGTGTGGTTCATTGTTGGGTTTAATGAACTGCCTGAATTTATTCTGATAATCGGTTGATAGTTTTGCTGCAAGTAGAGGATGCTGATGAGGAATGTGGTAATTGCGAAACGTGCGTCCATCCAACCATCTTGCAGTCTATAGGGCTTTGCCCAAAAAAAAATTGACAAACATTCCTTTCCTCTGTTGGTTAAGCTACTCTTGTAGTTTAGTCAATGCATAGTTTAAGCTGAAATCAAAAACAATAACAATGCTTAAAGAACAAAACCGACAATAACAAAACAAAACGAATGAAAATTCTATTTTTAAGAAAATATTGTCAAAATTTTATTTTTATAGAAAATTTTGTACAAATTATATTTCTATAGGAAATTTTGTCAAAATTTTATTCATATAGAGAATTTTGTAAAAATTTTATTTCTACATAAAATTTTGTCAAAATGTTATTTCTATAAAAAATTTTGTCAAAATTTTATTTTTATAAAAAATTTTTGTCACAATTATATTTCTAAGAAAATTTTTTTAAAATTTTATTTCTAGAGAAAATTTTTTTATTTATACAACATTTTTTCATAATTTTGTTCCTATAGATTTTTTTTTTTCAAAGTTTTATTTCTATAGAAAATTTTGTCACCATTTTGTTTGTATAAAAAATTTTGTAAATTCTATCTCTATAGAAAATTATATCAACATATTATTTCGATAGAAAATATTGTCAACATTTTATTTTTTTAGAAAATTTTGTAAAAATTATATGTCTATAGAAAATTTTGTCAAAATTTTATTTCTATAAAAATTTTTGTCGAAATTGTATTTCTATAAAAATTTTTTGTCACAATTACATTTCTAAGAAAATTTGTCAAAAGTTTAATTCTATAGAATTTTTTTTCAAAATTTTATTTCTAGAGAAAATTTTTTCAAATAAAATTTATTTCATAGTTTTATTTCTATAGAAAATTTTGTCAAAACTTTATTTATATAGACAATTTTTTTCATAATCTTATTTCTATAGAATTTTTTTTTTGTTTTTCATAGTTATGTTCCGATAGAATTTTTTTTTAATTTTATTTCTATATAAAATTTTGTCACCATTTGATTTATATAATAAATTTTGTAAATTTTATCTCTATAGAAAATTATATCAACATTTTATTTCAATAGAAAATATTGTCAAAATTTTACTTCTATAGGAAATTGTGTCTAAATTATATTTCTATAGAAAATTTTGTCAAAATTTTATTCCCATAGAAAATGTTGTCAAAATTTTATTTCTACAGAAAATTTTGTCAAAACATTATTTCTGTAGAAAATTTTGTCAAAATTTTATTATTATAAAAATTGTTTGTCACAATTATATTTTTAAGAAAATTTTTCTATGAGTGTACGTGTTGCATGACATATCGTCCACCCTCTATAACACAACCCTAAACTATATGAAGTGTTCACATATGATAATATTTTCATAAAATATTTAGGATCAAAGGCTCTCGACAATGGCCGTTATTGAAATCGTGCGTGGTGGCGTATGAAAAACAATTATTTATGTTACACTACTCATTCGCCACCATAGACACACTCTTTACTTGATAGAATTAACCAACAAACGCATGGGATTTTTTTTTTTCGATTTTCCACTGTCAATATTTTATAAACGTCAAACATGTCAAAACATCTTTCCTTAAAATAAGCAATGAATGTATGACAAATTGTCGTTTTTGACCGACCATCTCTGGTTAAAACCACAAAATTTTATTTAATATCTGGAGGTCTCTCTCATTTAATATAAAGGAAAAATTCAAGGATTACAAAAGAAATTTGTTTGTTCTGTGGGGTATACATTAATACCACAGGTATAAAGAAAAATTCTAATAATAAATCTATGTATAATAACTCTTTGATATTTTTAAGCGTCCCAGCATTTTTTTTTTTAATTATTTTGATTTTAAAATGCAATTGTACCATGCTTGAAAAAAAAAAGAATTGTTAAGTTATTTTTACACTCACATTTTGTGCTTATAAAAGCCCACATTATTATTATTATACAGTAAGGGATTAAACGTAATTGAAGATGTGTGTATAAATGTGGTTTCGTTTTTATGTAAGTGCGTGTGTATGTGTATAAGCCATCGATGTAAGCTTGTGCACATGTATTGGCAGGCGTATATAATCATACGCTTTTTGTATTCATAAAATTTTAAAACGTACGATTTCATGAGTATAATTAAATTCAATTTCAGATATCATTTATAACGAACGACTGACTTATGAAAACACACAAAAAAAGAATACACACACACATATATATAATCGCATAAGCTGCGCCATAAAAGTCATAAAAGCTAAAAAGGATATACATGACTTAATGTGTGTGTGTTGAATTCGTTATGTGGGACATTCTGTGGAAATCGTGTTGTAATAATTAAGTGTCAAGACAAAAGCAAAAAAACAGCAATATATAAAGAACGCAACATACAAAGCAAATCATATTTAATTGAGGATAATTTAAATTAGGCTTCAGATTATACGTGCTTAAATGTAACTGAAGGGGATATCCTGATGTACAAGTTATAACTTTGCCTTTGAAATTGTTAAACAGTGATTTATTTGAGTGCAATTTAAATAAGTGTAGATTAACTAAGGATATTATCAATGACAGCTGCTAGAGATGTTCATAATGTAGGCAATTTGCAATTAATTAAATGAATTTCCCTTATCATGACAAATTGATTCACATGAAAGTATAAATACGGACTACAGCATAAAACTGTGAAATAATTAAAGGAAACTTAAAGATCAGTAAATTTAGGAAAACTACATTGAACAAGGAAATATGGCCATCAGTTAATCCACATCGAATTTTACGCACACACCACCATGAACTAAATTAATAGTCCCAGCAAAAAAAGCGTCGTCAAAAAAGTAGTGAAAATATTCTTTTTGGATCCGGAAGTGGTGCAAAATTGACATAGAAGCGATGAATTTAACATGGGTTTGTCATAGGACGGATGTCCACCATTTCAACAGCCGGTGCACTGGATCTGCATCACTTCTTAAGGTGTGATGCGAATTCAGTATTTTGGATGTGAATTAAGAAATTTTGTGACATTTTGACAAATAAATAATTTGTAAAATTTTTTATGATTTTTAATGCAGTCTAACGCTTGTCTGGAACGTTTGACATCAAATATTTTCAAAAATTCGTAATTTTTCTAGAATGGAGTTGGCTATTTTTTTCAGAAAAATGTAAATAATTTGTACCATTTTATTAATTCTTAATCTATTTTTAACCTATTTGATACAAAAAATTTTAAATTTTCCATTAAAAATATGAAAAAAGCGAGTTATAAAATATTAAATTAAAAGAACTTCCTGTGCAGCTAAAATAAAGAACTTCTTTGGGAAGACATTTTTGGAAGTGCTTTTAAAATTGTGCCTTTAGAAGAACTTCCAAAAATTTTTGCTGGGATATCGTCTACGCTTGCAAGAAACTTCGATATAATAACAACTTTCATATGATTTAAAATCTAAATTTTTACCTTCATACCCTATTGGGCCCGATAGTTTTTCTAGTGTCAGAACATTAGGATGGTAAGTTGTCAATAGGTTATGTTAAACCAAACATTTAACGATATAAATCAAATTTGGCATTTCTCTTTATGTACTGAAAATACCTCTTATATAGATGGCCTAGAATTATACACTGGAATTCAGGACATCAGTCTATATGGGGGCTATAGAACATGAACTAATAAACACAATATTCATCATACGTATTTGGGAACCTAAAACATTGAATTTCTGGCGAATCGAATACAAATTGTAGTCTCCACAGGCTCGAGAAATCAAATTAAGGAATTGGTTTGTATGGGTATCAATCAAAACTTTAAACGAAATAGTCCATCATCGAACCGGGCGTGCTTGTAGACAAGAAACGAATCTGTGCCAAATTTGGTATAATTTGGATCGTCATATAATTTCTCCCTTGTCAAGGATATATATTTTTACAATATCGGAAATCTATATCTATATTGGCAAACTTATTACACCCCCATTAACTTTGGGTATAAAAAGTTGAAACAACAACTATGAATATCGAGTTTTTATAGTGTAGCGAAACCTCTAAATCTTGGATACTGTGAAAAGCGGATACCTCCCAAAAATGACACGTTAAAATTAACCTATCATAAATGGACACTTCCCAATTTTATATTGCCAAAAATTAAATTTATATTATGATTTTGAATGTGACTTAGATCTTTTTATGTTGACAGCTCATAAAACGTCGGAACGTCAAATTCTAAATCAAAATAAGTAAGAGAGGAGTTAATAGCTACCACCATGGAAATACAGAAAAATTCCATTAACAGACAGCCAGACAGACGGACATCGTTATATCGTCTTAGAATTTCTCCCAGATCACTAATATATATATTGTCGGAAATCGATATTTCGTTGTGTTACAAACGGATGGCAAACTTATTATACCCCTATCACCATCCTATGGTGGTGGGTATAAAAAAAATCCAATTGAGAAAAAATATCGAAAAGTCAACCTTTGCAAAGGCAAAGGCAAGTGAAGTAAATGTTTTGAGGTACTGAGTACAGCTCAGTTGACTGCAGAAAAGTTCAAAAAAGGCTGTAGAATGGAATAGAATGTCCGAGCATGTGCGAAAAAATCTTGTTTTTGCCTTTTTCATGCAGTTTTCTTTTGCTGGTATTATTGTACAAGAACTTATTAATACACTTAAAAAAAAAGTGAACCCTATGTGGCACTAAAGCCAATTTAATTTTATTTAAGATCATTGTATTATTATTTGTAGAAGAGGTTTCCTTGACTTTAATCATTTATTGTGTACGGTAGTAAAATATTTAATAAATTCGTGTCTCCAACCAAAGAGTTCAGAATTTCATAAAATTTGTAAATTTTACCAATGCGACAATCTTGAACTTCGTATGTTACTAAAGACATTTTTATAATTTTTAACTCCAAAATTTACTGAATTTTCTTTAAGAAATGAAAAAAAAAAAACAGGTATATACGGCCGTAAGTTCGGCCAGGCCAAATTTTATGTACCCTCCACCGTGGATTGCGTAGAAAGTTCTTCGAAAGACTGTCATCCACAATCGAATTACTTGGGTTGTGGTAATGCTTACCGATGGTAAGGTATCTTCAAATTTCTTAAGTCTACAAAAAATTACGAATCGCTTATATGGGAGCTATATACAATTATGAACTTGATATGGACCAATTTTTGTGTGATTGGGGGTCGATTTATCTGAGGGCTATATATAACTATAGACCGATATGGACCTAGTTAGACATGGTTGTTAAAGGCCATATACTAGCACTATGTACCGAATTTCAACTGACTCGGATGAAATATGCTCCTCAAAGACGCTCAAAAACCAAATCTCGGGATCGGTTTATATGGGGCTATATATATTTATGGACTGATATGGACCAATACCTGTATGGTTGTTAGAAACCACATATACTAACACCACGTACTAAATTTCAATCAGATCGGATGAATTTTTCTTCTCCAAAAGGAACCGAAGGTCAAATCTGGGTATCGGTTCATATGGGAGCTATTTAATTACGGACCGATTTCGACCAATTTTTGCATGGTGTTTGAGGCCATATATTAACACCACTTACCAAATTTCAACTGAATCAGATGAATTTTGCTCTTCCAAGAGGCTCACGAGGTCAAATCTGGATATCGGTTTATATGGGGGCTATATATAATTATAGACCGATATGGACCAATTCCTGCATGGTTGTTAGAGACCATATACTTACATCATGTACCAAATTTCAACCGAATCGGACGAATTTTGCTCTTCCAAGGGGCTCCGGAGGTCAAATCTGGGGATCGGTTTATATGGGGCTATATAATTATGAACCGATTTCGACCAATTTTTGCATGGGTGTTAGAGACCATATACTAATACCATGTACCAAGTTTCAGCCGGATCGGATGAAATTTGCTTCTCTTACAGGATCCGTAAGCCAAATCTGGGGATCGGTTTATATGGGGCTACGTATAATTATGGACTTATGTGGTCGAATTTTTGCATGGTTGTTAGGGACTATATACTAACACCATGTACCAAATTTGCTGAAATTTGCTTCTCTTAGAGGATCCGCAAGCCTAATCTGAGGGTCCATTTATATGGGGGTTCATTTGCAATACCATCCGACCAACATCGATAACAACTACTTGTGCCAAGTTTCAAGTCGATAGCTTATTTCGTTCGGAAGTTAGCGTGATTTCAATAGACGGACGGACATGCTTAGATAGACTCAGAATTTCACCACGGCCCAGAATATATATACTTTATGGGGTCTTAGAGCAATATTTCGATGTGTTACAAACGGAATGACAAAGTTAAAATACCCCCCATGGTTGAGGGTATAAAAAATTATGTCTAATAAATTTTCTTGAATTCATCGAAAAGCATTTACTTATTTTGAGAAAGCACCGATTGTAATACTGTTTAGTTAAAATTTTCTGACAAAAAGGCACTCAAATTTTTTGTATATATCTTGCTGATGCTCTACAAAATAAAAAAAAGTATTTTTTCTGATTTTCCTGTGTACAGAGTTCGGAAGTACCTGGAATTAAAGGTTCCGTAACCGGTTTTCACAAGGTTTAATCTTATGTGTTACGACAAATCATTACCAAAATTCGTCTAAAATCAGTTTTAAACTTAACAGAACTGTAATTAAATTTATTCGTGATTGTAACAAAAATTGTTACAAACTAAACCCCACACTGAAGTAAATATTTAAATCGTCCTTTAATCAAATGAAATATTGAATATTTAGATTTAAGATAAAAAACTATTCAAATATAGGCTAAGATTTATTTTGAAGATTTTGTATCTTTAGTTTAGGGCTTTTTATTCCCACCACCATAGAATTGTGGTGGTCCGTAGTTTCTATTCAATTCGCCTGAAATTGGAAATCTAGAGGTTTTTTAGCACCATAAAGAGGTGTGCCAAAAATGGTGACTATCGATTGATGTTTTGGTATAACCCCCATATAGACCGATCTCCCGATTATATTTCTAGGGCTTCTAGAATCGATAATTTCTATCCAATTCGCCTGATATTGGAAATCTAGAGGTATTTTAGCACCATAAAGAGGTGTGCCAAAAATGGTGACTATCGGTTGATCTTTAGGTATAGCCCCCATATATACCGATTTCCCGATTTTACTTTGGCTTCTAGAATCCGTAGTTGTTATCCAATTTGGTTGAAATTTGAAATCTAAGGGGAGCCACCGTGGTGCAATGGTTAGCAAGCTCGCCTTGCATACACAAGGTCGTGGGTTCGATTCCTGCTTCGACCGAACACCAAAAAGTTTTTCAGCGGTGGAGTATCCCACCTCAGCAATGCTGGTGACATTTCTAAGGGTTTCAAAGCTTTTCTAATTGGTTTCACTGCAATATGGAACGCCGGTCGGACTCTGCTATAAAAAGAAGGTCCCTTGTCATTGAGCTTAACATGTAATCGGGCAGCACTCGGTGATAAGAGAGAAGTTCACCAATGTGGTATCACAATGGACTGAATAGTCTATGTGAGCCTGATACATCGGGCTGCCACCTGACCTAACCTAACCTAACCTAAGGGTATTTTAGGACCATAAAAAGGTGTGCTAAAAATGGTGAGTATCGGTCCAGGTTTTGGTATATCACCCATATAGACCGATCTCACGATTTGGGGTGTTGGGCTTATAGAATCCGTAGTTTTTTATCAAAATTGCCTGAAATTAGATATCTAGAGGTATTTTAAAACTTTAAAGAGGTGAGCTGAAAATGATGAGTATCGGACCATGTTTTTATATAGCCCCCATATAGACCGATCTCCTGATTTTATTGTTGGGCTTATAGAAACCGTAGTTTTTATCCAACTTGCTTCAAATTGGAAATCTAGAGGTATTTTAGGATCATAAAAAGGTATGCCGAAAATGGTGAGTATAGGTCCATGTTTTAACATAGCCATCAGATAGAGCGATCTCCCGATATTACTTTTTGGGCTTCTAGAAAGCGTAATTGTTGTTCATTTTGCCTGAAATCGAAAATCTGGAGGTTTTTAGGAATACAAATAGGTGTGCAAGAAATGATTTTATTTTTTAGGCTTCTAGAATCCGTAGTTTTTATCCAATTTGCCTGAAATGAGAAATCTACAGGTATTTTAGGACCTTAAATATGAGTTCCGAAAATGGCGTGTATTGGTACATGTTTTGGTTTATCTCCCAACTAGACCGATCTCCCGATTTCACTTCTTGGGCTTTTAGAAACCATAGTTTTTATCAAATTTGCATGAAATTTTAAATCTAGAAGTATTTTAGGAACATAAAGAGGTGTGCCGAAAATGGTGAATATCTGTCCGTGTGCACTGATAATGAAAATTGCTTGAAACTGAATTATAGTTTCCAGATTTTACTTCTGGCAATCATTTAAATAATGGAGGTAAAAATCTACAGATGTTAGATTTGAAATCAAGGCGTTATTTCATTTTCATTTCATTTTCTTGCACACGATGTTTATGATTCCTCTAAAACTCAAACAAATATAGTTCTTATAAATCCAGAATCTGATCTAGTCTTCATAGGTAAAATCTTTGAATTTATCTTCGGGAAGTGTACTGGTTGAACTGATCTGCTTGTTATCAAATCCCTCTAAAATTTTCACAGGAAACTATAATATTTGATTCGTGGTGGTGGATATTTAAGATTCGGCCCGGTCGAACTTACTGCTGTACGTATATACTTGTTTTTTTTTTTTTTGGAATCAGGAAAATATTTTGTTATTGGAAGTATCTGTTATAATTTGAATTTTTAACTGGCACTTGTTTATTAATATATCTTTATTATTATATTGCAAAAAGAGGATGGACATTCCATAAATAAGATTTGTATCTTAAGCCACAGGGAAAATCAAAACAATTGCATCCAAGTAAACTTTTTTTGAGTGTATATATTTAAACGATTTTTTTTAATAAAATTTTGTTATATTTTAATGGAGAAATGGTCATGTACAAAAATTCTAAAGCACTAGAGTGTTTAAAAGATATCCATATTTTACTAAAAATTCCAAGCATTGTTCATAATTCAATTTTAAATGCCCATTTAATAGTGTCATTCATATCATTTTTTATCTATGACAAATCAAGACAAATCTGATACTAAAATATGAAGGGTTTTAGACGATGCAATAATTGCATGCAATAATTGCACGCAATTCTTGTTTGTAGGCAAACGGGGTAGAGAAGCAAAGGGGGTAGAAAAAATTTCATGTTTTTGGTTCCTCTTGCAATTTTTTGACATTTCTGAAACTTGAAATTTCAAGCGATTGCATGAAAAATTTCAACGTATAAATGCTGAAGTTTTTAAGAAGCAACTTTAAAAGAGAATACAAAAAATTGCACGCAACCAATTGCATCGTCTAAAACCCCTCTATCAAGAATATAAAATAATTGACCACAAATGTCATTGAAATGTGACAATAACAAAAAAGCAAAAATAAAAGATTTTTTTATAAATACTAGATTGTTTGTCTAAAGACCATATCCTCTTGTAGTATGAAGGAGAGAAAATGAAAATGCCACAAAACAATGAGAAAATTTACCATAAATATTACATTGGAAGCATTTGCTTGACAAAAAAAAAAGAAAATTAATATTTGTAACAATCGAACTGTCTATGTTGCTATGGTTGCCAAAAAAACACTCACACACACACAAACAAATGTCATAAAGGACAAAAAGGGAAAATTATTGGCACTTCAATCATTTTGTTGTTCGTATATTTATAAAGATGTCAATCAAGGGTTGATGCGAAAATATCTATGCATGACAGACTTATATGTATATGGGTTCATGTGGGTTACAATATGACGTAAATACGCAATGACGTTATTATTATTTATGTATTTATTTATGTAAAAATACATACATATGTATGTATATGTACATACATAAATAACTAATTTTCAATTAGTCTTTGTGAAGAGCTTCACCACCAAGAACATGGCCCATGTTGCAGGTCAATAAAAAAAGATGAAAAAATGTAAGAATAAGGTTTCGAATTTGCTTCCGCAATATTCTTTAGAACTGACATATTTTGATATCTCAGAATAGAAAATAGTCGCTGGTTATTTTCTACTCTGAGGTATCAAAATATGTCTCACTGTATACAAACCATAAATAAAATATTTTAAGGGGAAAAAAATTCATCGGAAGTGAAAAAATTATGGAAGATCTCAGGATGTTCTTAAAATGAAATATTTATTGAGCAGCTTCCAATTTTTTCCATGGATTTCCCAGCAAAAAAAGCGTCGCCAAAAAAGTAGTGAAAATGTTCTTCTTGAATCCGGAAGTGGTGCAAAATTGGCACAGAAGCGATGAATTTAACTATGACTTGTCATAGGACGGATGGCCACCATTTCAACAGCCGTTGCACTGTATCCCAGCAAAAAAAGCATCGCCAAAAAAGTAATGAGAATGTTCTTTTTGGATCCGGAAGTGGTGCAAAATTGACACAGAAGCGATGAATTTAACATGGGCTTGTCGTAGAACGGAAGTCCTCACTTCAACAGCCGTTTCACTGAATTTGCATCACTTCTTTATGTGTGATACAAATTCAATGTTTTGGATGTAAATTAAAAAATTCTATGATATTTTGTCAAATAAATAATTTTTATAATTTTTAATGGATTCTAACGCTTGTCGGAAACTTTTGAACTCAAATATTTTTAAAACTTCACAATTTTTTCAGATTGGATTTAGCATTTTTTTTCGACAAAATTTATATGATTTGTACCATTTTATGAATTCTTACTCTGTTTTTAACCTATTTGAAACAAAAAAAGTTAAAATTACCCATTAAAAGTATGAAAAACCCAAGTTATAAAATATTGAATTAAAAGAACTTCCTGGGTGGTTAAAATGAAGAACATCATTGGGAGTGCATCTTCTGGAAGTGCTTTTAAAGTTGTGTCTTTATGTTAGACGTACCTCCAAATTTTTTGCTGGGTTGTCATAGGATGGAAGTAATTTGTTTTTGGATTCTTTGAATTGCTTTAGAAGTTATGCCTTGGAAATTCATTTCAATGAAGAAATTAGAAAAAAATAATTTGTTTTCCTTTTTCACTTTTTTTTATTTTTATCAATATTTTTTATTACAATTTCATGGAAAATTTAGAAAATCACTCTAGCGTTTCTGATAAAAAAAACAACTTCATAGGAAGTGGAAAAATTAATGAAAGATCTCAGGGATATCTACAGATTTGATGAAGGCATAGAAGTCGAAATTTTATTATTATATTTTTGTTAAAGCAAGTGTTGTTCTTGGAGATGGGTCCATATTCTGATTAGGGAGCCACCGTGGTGCAATTGTTAGCATGACCGCCTTGCATACACAAGGTCGTGGGTTCGATTCCTGCTTCGACCTAACACCAAAAAGTTGTTCAGCGGTGGATTATCCCACCTCAATAATGCTGGTGACATTTCTGAGTGTTTCAAAGCTTCTCTAAGTGGTTTCACTACAATGTGGAACGCCATTCGGACTCGGCTATAAAAAATAGGTCCCTTGTCATTGAGCTTAACATGGAATCGGGCAACACTCAGTGATAAGGGAGAAGTTCGCCAATGTGAATAGTCTAAGTGAGCCTGATACAACGGGCTGCCACCTAACCTAACCATATTCTGATTAACCCATTAGTTTGAGTATTTGCAATACCTTTTCAACTAAAGTTTTTAGTTGCAAATTGATATTAATTTAAATCAATTTTGCAACTTAAGTCATTTTGTTTTCGAACAAATTTCAAAGAGATGTCAGTTAATGCCAACTCATAAGAATGCCGCATTCCCTTTTTAACCACAAAGCCAACAAATATTTTTCTTCAAAATGGAAAATATGTTGCCCTTTCTCTCCAGCGAATGTAGAGAGAGTCACAAATATTAAGGACACCAGCTGTGTTTTCTATTATGTTGCGGCAAAAGAAATGAATAAAATAAAAAAAAGTATATACGGCCGTAAGTTCGGCCAGGCCGAATTTTATGTACCCTCCACCATAGATTGCGTAGAAACTTCTACTAAAGCCGGTCATCCACAATTAAATTACGTGGGTTGCGGCCAATGGCAAGGCATCTTAAAACTTCTTCTTCTAAATTGTAAGTTGGTCCATTCGGGATATATAGTAGACAAAAAAAAGGTCGATTAAATACGTATATATTTTTGACTGATATATATAGGGAAGAAATAATTGCGAACCGATATGAACTTTTTTGTGGTGATTATAGAGCCAGAATTGAAATATGGGGGTCGCTTTATATGGGGGCTATATACAATTATAAACACGAGTCTATCAAAAATGGCAGATTTTTACTAATTGGTAGATTGGTAGAATTCTTGATATTTTGGAAGATTTTGCAAAATATTCTTCTCTAACTACGAAATGCTTCAAACATTATCTATAGAAATAAAATTTTGACAACATTTTCTACAGAAACAAAATTCTGACAAAATTTTCTATAGAAATAAAATTTTGACAAAATTTTCTATAGAAATACAATTTTGACAAATTTTTCTATACAACTAAAATTTTTACAAAATTTTGTATAGAAATTATATTTTGACAAAATTTCTTAAAGACATAAAATACTGGCAAAATTTCCTATAGAAATAAAATTATTGCAAAGTTTTCAATAGAAATATGAAATTTTGACAACATTTTCTATGGCAATAAATTTTTGGTAGATTATTTTTTCTCGAGTGGCAACGGTGATTTTTCTTTGATTGGGATCGGTTTATTTGGGGGTTATATATAATCCCAGCAAATTTGGAAGTTCTTCCAAAAGCAAAACCTTAAAAGCACTTCCAGAAGATGCACTCCCAATGATGTTCTTTATTTTAACTACCCAGGAAGTTGTTTTAATTAAATTTTTTATGACATGGTTTTTTCATACTTATAATGGATAATTTAAAATTTTTTGTTTTAAATAGATTAAAAACAGTACAAATCATTTAAATTTTGTCGACAAAAATCTTAATTCCAATCTGAAAAAATTGTGAATTTTTGAAAATATTTGAGGGCAAACGTTTCCGACAAGCGTTCGAATCCATTAAAAATTATAAAAATTATTTATTGACAAAATATCACAGAATTTTTTAATTTAAATCCAAAACATTGAATTCGGATCACAACTAAAGAAGTGATGCAAATTCATTGCAACGGATGTTGACTGAATTTGCATCACTCCATGTTAAATTCATCGCTTCTGCGTCAATTTTGCACCACTTCCGGAACCAAAAGGAACATTTTCATTACTTTTTTTTTGGCGACGCTTTTTTGCTGGGATATAGATAGATACGGACAAATTTTGGCATGGTTGTTATCGGCCATACACTAGCAAAATGTACCAAATTTCAAACGGATGGGATGAATTTTGTCCCTTCAAGAGGCTCAAGAGGTCAAATATGGGCATCGGTTTATATGGGGGCTATATAATTATGAACCGATATGGTTGGTCCATGTCGGTTCATAGGCATAGTTGTTAGAGACCATATGCCAACATCATGTATCAAATTTCAACCGGATCGGATGAAATTTGCTTCTCTTAGAGGCTCCGCAAACCAAATCTGGGGATCGGTTTATATGGGGGCTATATATAATTATGAAAATTTCAGCCAGATCGGATGAAATAAGCTTCTCTTAGAGGCTTCGCAAGCCAAATCTGGGGGCCCGTTTATACGAGGGCTATATATAATTATGAACCGATATGGGCCAATTCTGGCATGGTTGTTAGAGACCATATGCCAACATCATGTACAAAATTTCAACCGGATCGGATGAAATTTTCTTCTTTTAGAGGCTCCGCAAGCAAAATCTGGGGATCGATTTATATGGGGGCTATATATAACTATGGAAATTTCAGCCAGATCGGATGAAATATGCTTCTCTTAGAGGCTCCGCAAGCCAAATCTGGGGGCCCATTTATATGGGGGCTATACGTAAAAGTGAACCAATATGGCTCATATTGCAATACCATCCGACCAACATCAATAATAACTACTTGTGCCAAGTTTCAAGTCGATAGCTTGTTTCGTTCGGAAGTGATTTCAACAAACGGACGGACGGACATGCTCAGATCGACTAAGAATTTCACCACGACCCAGAATATATATACTTTATGGAGCAATATTTCGATGTGTTACCAACGAAATGACAAAGTTAATATACCCCCATCCTATGGTAGAGGGTATAATAAAATGCATAGCAATTTTCTAATAACCGCAAATAAATGTCAATATATAGTCAAATAAATTAAAGGTAGAGAAATATTGGTATAAATATCGTATACCATACAATGGGTTCTATAATAAATTCTGCGAAATAAAAATGAAATCCTCAAGCCTGCCAGCCAGCCAGCCAGCCAGCCAGCCAGCCAGCTGGATACATTGAGGACTAAGTCTAAAATTGAGTTTTTTTCCTTGTGAAAACATTTGTAGAATTTCTTCCTTATTAGTATAAATTTTTAGACAGCTCCGCTCTAGACAATTTCCCTAAGATTTGGATTTTCACCATCCTTAATCTGTTCCTATTCTTTGCGAACAAAAAAGGAATTTTTTCACACACACACACACGTTTATTAAGGAGCAATTTGTCTCATTCGGTTTATCACCGGATAAGCAAAACATGAACATATCATTTTTATTTGTCACATATGTACATATCGTATGATACAAACGCAAGGACACACACACACACACACTCAAAGTGAGAGATAAGCTAGCATCCAACAAAGCAACAAGGACAAAAAACACCCCAGGATCCATATATATTCGCATATACATACTTACAAACACCATTTTGTGAGACATCCTCATATGTCTTATGTATTGGATGAATTCAAGAAGAAAATCTTAAAAGGCAACATTGTCATTTAAGATATCCATCCAACTGCCATGGCTGCTCAGGCTGGCTGTTCACAACCAATGAAATATTTGTGGTCTGACAAAATTATATTAATTTTATATCATTGCCTTGGCTTAGAATGAAAAACGCCTCACGTGTATAAGATCAAGCATCCTTAGTATCGTAGTTATCAACAGTTGGAGTTTTCGATAACAATTGATGGAAGGTCCCAACCACTCCCACCAACTATTTACCTACTCTATCGATGTACATATGTATGGATGTCTTCATGATTTTATGAAATTATTTGGAATGAAATTTTCCCAATAAGAAAATTAGATTTTTTTCCAAAAGAAATTCCATAAAATCATGGATACCATAACATCCAATGAAGAGATTGCGAAACAGACTTCATGTGCCATGTGATATGCTTTTGCCCAAGATGTTTTGCGTTTTTATACCGCATAATAAAATCATATTTAGTGATATATTTACACAACATATAGTGAAATTATTGAGGTTAAGGATAATCTATGAAATCGATTTTATGATTGGCATTTTACTTTTTTTATTTTTATTTATTTATTACAATAACCATGTATACAAATAAGAGTAAGGCGACCATTTTACACGAGTAAGCATTTTAGATTTGACGCCGACCAATTTGCAAAAATGATTAATAAATACCTTTCAAATGGGCGTTTAAACTGCAAAAAGATTCTCGGGGACGTTTGAAACTTACCTGAAAAAAAAGAAAATAAAAATAGGGTTAAAAATTGAAGATAATGAAAACCAAGTCAGCAAACCTGGCAGGAGTAAAAATACAATAGCCTACAAAAATCTTATCTAAGTACACCATAACTATAGGGGTCTCCGGCAAGACGTGTTTATATCCTGCGCCACACTGAGCAACAGGGTGTTACGAGTTAGTGCATGCTTGTGAACCAACCAGAATGAAACTAAATAGGCAGCTGGTGTCTTTAGCAATAATGATCGGGGTCGGCCAATTAGTCGATCTAGCCATGTCCGTCCGTCTGTCTGTGAACACATTTTTAGATTAAAGTCTAGGTCGCAATTTTAGCTTAATCGACTTCAAAATAGTATACCTCCATTACCAGCCTAACAGGTTGGCTGATAAGTCCCCGGTCTAACAAAGAAAAACACATTTTTTCTCAAAATTCGTTTTTATTATTCAACATAATTCACTTCTAGAGCGATACAACGATTATAACGACCTTTCAATTTTTTGATACCATTTTGGTAGTACTCCTTCGGTTTTGCCTCAAAAAAGGCCTCAGTTTCGGCGATCAACTCTTCATTGCAGCCAAATTTTTTCCCTGTGAGCATCTTTATGAGGTCTGAGAACAAGAAAAAGTCGCTGGGGGCCATATCTGGAGAAAACGGTGGGTGGGGAAGCAATTCGAAGCCCAATTTATGAATTTTTGCCATCGTTCGCAATGACTTGTGGCACGGTGCGTTGTCTTGGTGGAACAACACTTTTTTCTTCTTCATATGGGGCCGTTTTGCCGCGATTTTGACCTTCAAACGCTCCAATAACGCCATATAATAGTCACTGCTGATGGTTTTTCCCTTCTCAAGATAATCGATAAAAATTATTCCATGCGTATCTCAAAAAACAGAGGCCATTACTTTGCCAGCGGACTCAGCCGACTGTCGATTGGACTCAGGAGTGTACTGATGGAGCCACGTTTCATCCATTGTCACATATCGACGGAAAAACTAGGGTGTATTACGAGTTAACAGCTGCAAATACCAGGATAGACAACTGGAATGATATAAGCATCAATAGTGCATTGAAAATACAAAAAATGGCTCCATGAATTGAGAAAATCTCTTACATTGAAAACTTATGTTGACTAATGAGGCCCATTTCCACCTTGGGTGCTCGGAAGACTCATTTCATTTATTGTTAAAAAGCCTTTAAGTGCAACGATTACAATTTGAGTATGGAGAGCACGGTTGGTAGAATTCTACCAAACATGGTAGATTTTGTACTGTTTGGTAGATTGGCAGAACTCTCGAATTAAGAGGTACTTCACTAATTTTCTATAGAAAAAAGTTTTGACAAAATTTTCTATAGAAATAAACTTTTGACAAAATTTCCCATAGAAATAAAATTTTGTGAAATTTTTTCAAAGAAATAAAACTTTGAGAAAATTTTTCAAAGAAATAAAATTTGGACAAAATTTTCTATAGAAATAAAACTTTGAGAAAATTTTTCAAAGAAATAAAATTTGGACAAAATTTTCTATAGAAATAAAATTTTGACAAAATTTTCTATAGAAATAAAATTTTGACAAAATTTTCTATAGAAATTAAATTTTGACAAAATTTTCTATAGAAATTAAATTTTGACAAAATTTTCTATAGAAATAAAACGTTGACAACAATTTCCATAGAAATAAAATTTTGACAAAATTTTCTATAGAAATTAAATTTTTGACAAAATTTTTTATAGAAATAAAATTTTGACAAAAATTTTCTATAGAAATAAAATTTTGATAAAATTTTCTATAGGAATAAAATTTTGATAAAATTTTCTATAGAAATAAAATTTTGACAAAATTTTCTATAAAAATTTTGACAAAATTTTCTATAGATATAAAAATATTTGACATAATTTTCTATAGAAATAAAATTTTTAAAAAATTTTCTATAGAAATAAAATTTTGACAAAATTTTCTATAGAAATAAAACTTTGACAACAATTTCCATAGAAATAAAATGTTGACAAAATTTTCCATAAAAATAAAATTTTGACAAAATTTTCTGTAGAAATGGAATTTTGACAAAATTTTTTGTAGAAATAAAACTTTTACAAAATTTTCTATAGAAATAAAATTTTTAAAAAACTTTCTATAGAAATTAAATTTTTACAAAATTTTCTATAGAAATAAAATTTTTAATAAATTTTCTATAGGAATAACATTTTTTAAAAAAATTTCTATAGAAATAAAATTTTTAAAAAATGTTCTATAGAAACAACATTTTGACAAAATTTTCCATAGAAATAAAATTTGTACAAATTTTTCTTATAGAAATAATACTTTGACAAAATTTTATTTAGAAATAAAATTTTGACAAAATTTTCTATAGAAATAAAATTTTGACAAAATTTTCTATAGAAATAAAAATTTGACAAAATTTTCTATAGAAATAAACTTTTGACAAAATTTTCTATAGAAATAAAATTTTTAAAAAACTTTCTATAGAAATTAAATTTTTACAAAATTTTCTATAGAAATAAAATTTTTAATAAATTTTCTATAGGAATAACATTTTTTAAAAAAATTTCTATAGAAATAAAATTTTTAAAAAATGTTCTATAGAAACAACATTTTGACAAAATTTTCCATAGAAATAAAATTTGTACAAATTTTTCTTATAGAAATAATACTTTGACAAAATTTTATTTAGAAATAAAATTTTGACAAAATTTTCTATAGAAATAAAATTTTGACAAGATTTTCTATAGAAATAAAATTTTGACAAAATTTTCTATAGAAATAAAATGTTGACAAAATTTTCTATAGAACTAAAATCTTCTATAGAAATAAAAATTTGACAAAATTTTCTATAGAAATAAACTTTTGACAAAATTTTCTATAGAAATAAAATTTTTACAAAATTTTCTATAGAAATAAAATTTTTAAAAAATTTTCTATAGAAATAAAATTTTTAAAAAATTTTCTATAGAAATAAAATTTTGACAAAATTTTCTATAGAAATAAAACTTTGACAACAATTTCCATAGAAATAAAATGTTGACAAAATTTTCCATAAAAATAGAATTTTGACAAAATTTTCTGTAGAAATGGAATTTTGACAAAATTTTCTGTAGAAATAAAACTTTTACAAAATTTTCTATAGAAATAAAATTTTTCAAAAATTTTCAATAGAAATTAAATTTTTACAAAATTTTCTATAGAAATAAAATTTTTACTAAATTTTCTATAGGAATAACATTTTTTAAAAAATTTCTATAGAAATAAAATTTTTAAAAAATTTTCTATAGAAACAACATTTTGACAAAATTTTCTATAGAAATAAAATTTTTAAAAAATGTTCTATAGAAACAACATTTTGACAAAATTTTCCATAGAAATAAAATTTGTACAAATTTTTCTTATAGAAATAATACTTTGACAAAATTTTATTTAGAAATAAAATTTTGACAAAATTTTCTATAGAAATAAAATTTTGACAAGATTTTCTATAGAAATAAAATTTTGACAAAATTTTCTATAGAAATAAAATGTTGACAAAATTTTCTATAGAACTAAAATCTTCTATAGAAATAAAAATTTGACAAAATTTTCTATAGAAATAAACTTTTGACAAAATTTTCTATAGAAATAAAATTTTTACAAAATTTTCTATAGAAATAAAATTTTTAAAAAATTTTTTATAGAAATAAAATTTTTAAAAAATTTTCTATAGAAATAAAATTTTGACAAAATTTTCTATAGAAATAAAACTTTGACAACAATTTCCATAGAAATAAAATGTTGACAAAATTTTCCATAAAAATAAAATTTTGACAAAATTTTCTGTAGAAATGGAATTTTGACAAAATTTTCTGTAGAAATAAAACTTTTACAAAATTTTCTATAGAAATAAAATTTTTCAAAAATTTTCTATAGAAATTAAATTTTTACAAAATTTTCTATAGAAATAAAATTTTTACTAAATTTTCTATAGGAATAACATTTTTTAAAAAATTTCTATAGAAATAAAATTTTTAAAAAATTTTCTATAGAAACAACATTTTGACAAAATTTTCTATAGAAATAAAATTTGTACAAAATTTTCTTATAGAAATAATACTTTGACAAAATTTTATTTAGAAATAAAATTTTGACAAAATTTTCTATAGAAATAAAATTTTGACAAAATTTTCTATAGAAATAAAAATTTGACAAAATTTTCTATAGAAATAAACTTTTGACAAAATTTTCTATAGAAATACAATTTTTACAAAATTTTCTATAGAAATAAAATTTTGACAAGATTTTCTATAGAAATAAAATTTTGACAAAATTTTCTATAGAAATAAAATGTTGACAAAATTTTCTATAGAACTAAAATTTTCTATAGAAATAAAAAATTGACAAAATTTTTTATAGAAATAAACTTTTGACAAAATTTTCTATAGAAATAAAATTTTTACAAAATTTTCTATAGAAATAAAATTTTTACAAAATTTTCTATAGAAATAAAATTTTTACAAAATTTTCTATAGAAATAAAATTTTTACAAAATTTTCTATAGAAATAAAATTTTTTAAAAAATTTTCTATGGAAATAAAATTTTTAAAAAATTTTCCATAGAAATAAAATGTTGACAAAATTTTCCATAAAAATAAAATTTTGACAAAATTTTCTGTAGAATTAGAATTTTGACAAAATTTTCTATAGAAATACAATTTTGACAAAATTTTCTATAGAAATAACATTTTGACATAATTTTCTACAGAAATAAAATTTTGACAAAATTTTCTATAGAAATAAAATTTTTACAAAATTTTCTTATAGAAATAGAACTTTGACAAAATTTTCTATAAAAATAAAATTTTGACAAAATTTTCTTATAGAAATAAAACTTTGACAAATTTTTCTATAGAAATAAAATCTTGATAGAATTTTCTATAGAAATGAAATTTTGACAAAATTTTCTATAGAAGTATAATTTTGACAAAATTTTCTATAGATATAAAATGCTGTATAACATTTTCTATAGAAATAACATTGTGACAAAATTTTTTATAAAATAAAATGTTGACAAAATTTTCTATAGAAATAAAATGTTGACCAAATATGGTCATTTTGTTTGATATTTTGTCTCCAAATTTGGGTAGATTATTTTTGGCTCGAGTGGCAACCGTGATGGAGAGACCTTTCAACATTCCTTTGTCTTCCGAGCCCTAAATGTTACAATTTTGCATATTGAGAAAGCGTATATTAAAGTTATATTCTAAAGATTCCAAAACTATTTTTGTTCCGCAGTCTGGCATTTTAAAATCATTCGATGCAAACGCATTCATATCCGAATGAACTAGAACTTTCATTATAATTCAACAAATGCAATATGAAAATAGCTGCATTAGTGGTTTTTCATTTGCAAAAGGAAATTGCTGGTTTCAGTCTCAGTCCTATTTCTCCCCCAAGCAAATGTTATTGCATTCGTAGGGATTTTTATGTTGCTATTGTTTCATTCTAATGCCATGACTGTTGGTCATTGCAATTAAAAAAAAAATGTGTGTGGTTTTAATTTTAGTTTTCAAAAAGTTAAAAAAAAATCTAACCAAATATGTTTGTATGGTTTGTGGCAGTACTAGCCCTTTAGGTAATGCAAGAATTTCGTATTAGTAAATGTTTACCAAATATTTGTTTTGTTTTGGTGGTTTGTTTTTCAATCATTATTGTTATTTTGATTTCAGCTTACATATCAAATATTTCATTGAATTTTATTGTATTTTTAATAAAATAGGATAATACGTCTATTTTAATCCAAATTTTAAATAGCATTAGCGATGTTTCAAGGTGAACCATCATATAATGGTCAGCATACAAAATATTTTGGGTTCAATCGCAGTTTCGAACGAACTACAATAAGTTTTTCAGCAGTGGTTTATACCCTCTCAGTAATATTTTCTGACTTTTACCAAGCTTCTCTAAGTGGTTTCACCGTAATGTGTAACTCCGGACTCGGCTATAAAGAGGATTTACCTTCTTATTGAGCTAAACCTGGTATCGGGTAACAATCAATAATAAGAGAAACGTAGTATCACATTGGACTGAATATTCAAAGTGAGCATGCTGTATGAGACTATATATAATCCTGGAAGTTTTTTCTATGAAATTTCTTTTAATGTACGTCCAAAAATGATCTTCCAAATATCGACTAATTTTTACCTTCACAAGAAGTTCTTTTGAGCTGATATACGAGTATAAAAGTCATTTGTTTTAAGCAGATTTTGCAATAAATTATTTTTGTTTTTATTTTACAAGGGATGAAGCACAGAAAAAAAACATACATACAAATGAATGGAAACTCTCAAAAAATATTAAACAGTGTAGCTATCCATTTCTCGGTTAACGTGGAATTTACCATATAATATGTGATGGTATTGTTGAAAGCGTGTTTATATAGAAACGGAAAATTAAAAAAAATAATAATAATAATTTTGTCGATCCGCAGATTTGACATCCGAATCCGAATTTGTACGCGATGTTAGGATGCACTATCTCAAATAATTGTTCGTACACCAAACTGTTAAAGCAATATTTCATCGTATCTCAGAAACTAGATAATTTGATATTATTCGATCTGTTTTGGTATCAAATAAAAAAAAAATATTGAAGCTTGATCTTTTAAATACATTTTACTTAAAACGAACCCGCCATATAGTTTCTGAGATACAATGAAATATAGCTTTATCAGTTTGGTGTACGGACAATTGTTTGAGATAGTGTATGTCCTCGACCAACCATTCCTAAATTGGTCCATATCGATCCATAATTATATATAGCCGATCCCATATAAACCGATCCCCAGATTTGACCTCCGAGGCCTCTATGAAAGGTAAATTTCATCCGATCCGTTTGAAATTGGGTACGCGATGTAAGTATATGCCCATGCAGAAATTGGTCAATATCGATCCATAATTATATCCCAGCAAAAAATTTTTGGAAGTTGTTCTAATGACACAACTTTAAAAGCCTTTCAAAAATATCCCCCCAAAGATGTTCTTTATTTCAACTAAACAGGAAATTCTTATAATTCAATTTTTTAAATCTTGCTTTTTTCATATTTTCAAAAACAGAGTAAGAATTAATAAAATTATTTAAATTTTGGCGGAAAAAAGTCCATTATAGAAAAAATTCGAATTTTTGAAAACTTTTAAGGTCAAACATTTCAGACAAGCATTGAAACAATAAATTTTTTTTCACATCCAAAACACTGATTTGGATCACACCTTAATCAGTGCTGCACATTCAGCGCACCACTGACAAGCCCATGTTATATTCATAGCTCCTGTGCCAATTCCGGATCCAAAAAGAATATTTTCACTATTTTTTTGTGAAGCTTTTTTTGCTGGAATATAAAGCCCCCACATAAACCAATCCCCAGATTTGATTTCCGGAACGTCTTGAGAGATTCGGATGAAATTTGGTCCGTTCCGGTCCGATGTTAGTATACACAAATTGGTCCATAACAACCCAGCAAAAAAAGTGTCGCCAAAAATGGAGTGAAAATGTTCTTTTTGGATCCGGAAGTAGTGCAAAATTGAGCAGAAGCGATGAATTTAACATGGACTTGCCATAGGATGGATGTCCACCATTTCAACAGCCGATGCACTGAATTTGAATCACCTCTTAAGGAGAGATGCGAATTAAGTGTTTTGGATGTGAATTAAGAAATTATGTGAAATTTTGACAAATAAACAAATTTTAATTTTTTCATGATTTTTAATGCATTCACTCAAAAAAGTTTACTTGGATCCAAAGATCTTGACCTTTCCTTCAGGATTTTGGTATTGATTCCGAGCCAAAGATGCGGCTTCTTTAAAATAAAGAATTTTTTTATTGACCTATCTGGCTTTAAATCTAGGACCAATAAAATTAAAATTAGCATACAGATCTCATTTATCAAATTTTCATTCTCTTTTCGCGGTTTATTTAATAAAGGTACTCACGTACAAACAAATGCCAGTTTAAAAATATAGATTATAACGGATACTTTAAAGTAGAAAATGTTTTCTTAATTCCAAAAAAAAAAAAAACTTTAAACAAAAGATGCTAAATCCTCAAAATAAGTCTTAGCCTATATTTGAAGCGTTTTTATCTTAAATCTAAAGTTTCAATATTTCAGTTAATTTAAGGACAATTTCTTTAAATCAAAAACGTGTTTCTTTATTTTAAGGAAAATTAGCCTTAATACAAAGACATGCGACTTTAACGGAGGGACAAAATTTACAAAATTTGTGTCCTAAATTTAATGAAAAAATTTATGAAACAAAGATTATAAACTTTATTTTAATTAAAATTTCATTAATTTAAAGAAATTTGTCCTTAATATTTTGTAAATTTCGCATCCTTAAATTTAGGTTGCGTAATCTTTAATATCACGTAAATATTTTTTTCAGTGTTCTAATGCTTGTCTGAACGTTTGACATCAAATGTTTTAAAAAACTCACAATTTTCTAGAATATATTTAGCTTTTGTTTCGTAAAAATTGAAATAATTCGTATCATTTTATTAATTCTTAATCTGTTTTTAACCTCTTTGAAACAAACAAAATTTAAATTTCCCATTTAAAATAAGAAAAAAGAGAGATATAAAAAATTGAAAATTGAAAAATTGAGAACATCTTTGGGAGAAAATTTCTGGAAATGCTTTTAAAATTGTGCCTTTAGAAGAACATCCAATTTTTTTCTTGCTGGGTATATAAAGCCCCAATAATAATTGATGCCCAGATTTGATCTCAGCAACTTCTTGGACCCCAAGCGGTTGAAATTTGACACTCTAATTACCATGCAAAAATTGGGTCTATCGGTTCGAAATTATTTATACTCGTAGACTCCTCTGTATAAGCCGATCAAGAATTAAAGAGGTTCATACAGGTGTTAAATCTGTAACATAGTCTCCATATGGACTAAATTTCAAATTAGAAGACAATGCTAAAGAATGTAAGGAAACTATACTTTTCCATTGGCAGATGTAACGACAGTGCAAGTAATTCGATTATGGTTGACAATTTTTTGCATGCTGGGTGATACATATAGTTCGACCTTGCTAAACTTTGTACTTGATTTATGTACTTAATTTAGTTTTTTTTTATTATTTTTTCAAATTGAACTGGAAATATTAAATACAACCATTTCTGAAAAATTAAAGAGAAATCGATAAAGCGGATTTTACGAAGATGGCTTCCAACTTATGACAAACACATAATACGAGTAACAAGTATATACAGCAGTAAGTTCGGCCGGGCCGAATCTTAAATACCCACCACCATGAACCAAATATTAGGGTTTCCTTTGAAATTTCAGGAGGGCTTGAGGACTTGAGGACACTACCCGAAGATAAATTTAAAGATTTCACCTATGAGGACTATATCAGATTCTGGATTTATAAGAACCATTTTTGTTTAAGGTTTAGAGGAATCATTAACATCTCTTGTAAGTGTGCAAGAAAATTATAAAATAACGTCTTGATTTGAAATCTTAAATCTGTAGAAGTAAAATCTGGAAATTTTACATTGAGTTTCAAGCAATTTTCATGATCAGTGCGCCTTCTACACCCTCAAGAAGTGAAGTCGGTCTATATGGAGGCATTACCAAATGGACCGATAAAAATTTAATCCGATACACGTTTTTGTGAGCCTAGAATACCAGAATATTTACAATTTCAGACATATCAGATAAAAACTACGGTTTCTAGAAACCCAAGGAGTTAAATCGGGAGATCGTTCTTATGGGGGCTATACAAAAATATGGACCGATACTCACAATTTTCGGCACACCTCTTTGTGACCCGAAAATACCTCTAGATTTCCAATTTCAGGCAAATAGAATAAAAACTTCGGATTCTAGAAGCCCAAGAAGTAAAATTGGGAAATCGGTCTATATGGGGGCTATACCAAAATATGGACCGATACTCACCGTTTTCGGCACACCTCTTTATGGTCCTAAAATACCTCTAGATTTCCAATTTCAGACAAATTGGATAAAAACTACGATTTCTATAAGCCGAAGACCCCAAATCGGGAGATCGGTCTATATGGGGGCTATACCAAAACATGGACCGATACTCACAATTTTTGGCACACGTATTTGTGGTCCTACAATACCTCTAGATTTCCAATTTCAGATAAATTGAGTAAAAACTGCGGTTTCTATAAGCCCAAGAAGTAAAATCGGGAGATCGGTCTATATGGGGGCTATACCAAAATATGGACCGATACTCACAATTTTTGGCACACGTATTTGTGGTCCTACAATACCTCTAGATTTCCAATTTCAGGTAAATTGAATAAAAACTTCGTTTTCTATAAGCCCAAGAAGTAAAATCGGGAGATCGGTCTATATGGGGGCTATACCAAAATATGGACCGATACTCACAATTTTTGGCACACGTATTTGTGGTCCTACAATACCTCTAGATTTCCAATTTCAGGTAAATTGAATAAAAACTGCGGTTTCTATAAGCCCAAGAAGTAAAATCGGGAGATCGGTCTATATGGGGGCTATACCAAAACGTGAACCGATACTCACCATTTTTGGCACACCTCTTTATGGTCATAAAATACCTCCAGATTTCACATTTCAGGAAAATTGGATAAAAACTACGATTTCTATAAGCCCAAGACCCCAAATCGGGAGGTCGGTTTATATGGGGACTATATCAAAACCTGGACCGATATAGCCCATCTTCGAACTTGACCTGCCTGCAGACAAAAGACGAGCTTGTGCAAAATTTCAGCACGAGTGCTTCATTATTGAAGACTGTAGCGTGATTACAACAGACAGACAGACAGACAGACGGACAGACGGACATCGTCTTAGAATTTCTCCCTGATCAAGAATATATATACTTTATATAGTCGGAAATCGATATTTCGATGTGTTACAAACGGAATGACAAACTTATTATACCCCCGTCACCATTCTATGGTGGTGGGTATAAAAATAATAATAATTAAACCGATTTCGCATCACTTCCGGATCCCATAAGAACATTTTTATTGCTTTTTTGACTATGCCTTTTTCTCTGGAAACTTAATCCAAATCATTTCGACTAACAACGAGTATTACAAAATTTGATGTTTGTACCATTTGACTTCTATGGCTCACAGTATGAAGTTGGGAAATTTAGCTATTGAGGCTTCTTCTGCAACCACAAATTGTTTGTAACTAACAATTTCACTATTAGTATATCGGTATGTATGTAAATGTAAAACGCATACTCTTATGATGCATATTGGTCCTGATTGCTGGTTTTAATCACCACAGTAGCCGTCACCATAGTTATTATTGTCAATTTTATTGTGCGCATTGTATTTAAGCAATTTTTCAAACCAATTAGGTTTTGTTGAACTCTTCGAAATTGTTTCATACACATTTAGTGTGAGTTGTAAAATAATGAATGATGCAATAGAAAACAGAGTGGCGCTTGGTAGGTAGCACGTTAGCAATTGAATTCAGGCGGTTTAGAATGTTGGCTTATATGAATGCATTATAGCTTCCATGAATGAATGACGATTGCAATTCTATGCTATTTAATAAAAACCACAATTTGAGTAGAATTGGGGTTATTATACGATACTATTTTTATTGTTTTTTGCCCTTAAGCTAGCATTGCAGCTATTTGCATTTGTTATTTATGAAAATGTTTTGTTTTTGCGTGCATTGTCTGAGGTTTAACGTTTAAATGGATTAGGATGTAACGGGTGAATTTGGTAACATAAAATATAAATATACTAAAATAATAATATAACAAGTGAGTAAAGTAAAAATTCGGGTTGTGCCGACTATATCATACCCCAAACCACCCCTACTAAATTAGTACACAAAAGTATTTGTTGGGTATCATTGAAATATGGTTAGGTGATAAAGCGTATTTCCCTATTTAAGATAATTAAAGAGTACATGTTTATGGGAGTTTTATTGACAATCTGAACATATATGTCTGATATTGTAGGTATAGTTAATTTTGCACCTACACAGTTAGTATACAACTAATATTGAGACCATTATTAAAAAAGAGGAAATTGCTCAATTAACAACATTTCTTTTAAAGCCCATCCTAGAATCCCCCATCGACTTTTTTCAACTTCCGATGCAGTCCTTTTGGACAAGTCAACAAACATTTCTTCTAAAGTGCATCGTGGGTTCTCCCAATTATTTATTTCCGGTTCCGATGCAGTCCTTTTGGACAAGTCCACAAACATTTCTTCTAAAACGCATCATGGGATCCCCCAATGATGTTTTTCTACTTCCGATGAAGTCGTTGTGGACAAGTATTAGAAAGTACGCAATCAGGCTATTTTAAGTGCAAATTTTGGACACTTAAATTAAAAAAATAAAATTAATAAAAAAATAGAAAATTAATTAAAAAAGTAAAAAAAAATACATTTCATTTCCGCTGGGATTTGAACGTGTGCCGTTTGATTTTTTTCGCTTCCATGGAAGTTCTTTTGCGAAAGTTTTGCAAATTGTTAGAATATTTAATTTTTTGTTGATTGTTAATGGATAACAAATATTTATACGAATATATGCCGAAAATAAAAACGATGTATAACATAAAAAAAATATTTCTTTTAAATATTTTATAAAAAAATTGCCGCTGGTGAGAATTGAACCTGCGTTTCTTATTTTTTCGTTCATACTAATAAAGAACATCTGGAGAAGCAATTAGAATGTTATTCCTTGGTGTCGTATTACGATCATACCACAAAAATTTGAATTGACCTTTCGACGCTTTATGTTCAATGGCGTTTGTGGCTGAGTGTGCTAAGCCGTTCTGTTATGGTGCCAACAAACCCAGGTTCTACCCCTGGTCGGAGCGAAAAAGGTTTTCAAATTGTAAAAAAATAGATAATAGGAAAATAATAGTGTAATATAAAATTTGGATGGTAAAAAAAGTGAAATTGGTAAGGTAAAAATTTGAGTATTATGAGAAGGTTACTGTGTGTTAAATTTGAGTAAGATCGGTTAATAAATAAGGGTTGTATGATCAAATCGGGCGATACGTATATATGGGAGCTATAGCTAACTCTGAACCGATTTCGATTAATTTGTGCACATATAGTAAATACCATAGAAAATTAGATTTGGCCAAATTCGAGTAATATCGGTTGATAAATAAAGGGCTTATGAACAAATTTGGGAAAATCGGGCGATAAATATATATGGGAGCTATAGCTAAATCTGAACCGATATTCATGATTTTTTGCACATATAGTAAGTACTATAGAAGATTAGAGTACCCCAAATTTGATTAAGATCGGTTGTGAAATAAGGCCTTATGGCCAATTTTGGAAAATCGGACGATACATATATATGGGAGCTATATCTAAATCTGAACCGATTTCGATGGAATTTTGCACACATAAAAGGTAGTAAATAAGATTACTTTGTACCAAATTTGAAAGAGTGCAACGTGACCCCATTTCTCGAAATCAGGTGATACATATATATGGGAGCTATATCTATGAACAACAAATACATGGACAGATGGACGGACGGACACCAAGCGCTAGATCGACTCAGGAGGAGATTTTGAGTAGATCGGTATATATTTTATGTCTAAACTCAATATTTCTGGTAGGCACATTCAAGCGTGGTGAAATGAGCACGGAGGACGGTGAACGCAGTGGACGCCCGAAAGAGGTGGTTACCGACGAAAACATCAAAAAAAAAAAAATCCACAAAATGATTTTGAATGGCCGTAAAATGAAGTTGATCGAGATAGCAGAGGCCTTAAAGATATCAAAGGAACGTGTTGGTCATATCATTCATCAATATTTGGATATGCGGAAGCTCTGTGCAAAATGGGTGCCACGCGTGCTCATATTTGACCAAAAACAACAACGTGTTAATTCTGAGCGGTGTTTGCAGCTGTTAACTCGTAATACACCCGAGTTTTTCCGACGATATGTTACAATGGATGAAATATGGCTCCATCACTACACTCCTGAGTCCAATCGACAGTCGGCTGAGTGGACAGCGACCGGTGAACCGTCTCCGAATCGTGGAAAGACTCAAAAGTCCACTGGCAAAGAAATGGCCTCTGTTTTTTTGGGATGCGCATGGAATAATTTTTATCGATTTTCTTGAGAAGGGAAAAACCATCAATAGTGACTATTAAATGGCGTTATTGGAGCGTTTGAAGGTCGAAATCGCGGCAAAACGGCCCCATATGAAGAAGAAAAAAGTGTTGTTCCACCAAGACAACGCACCGTGCCACAAGTCATTGAGAACGATGGCAAAAAAATTCATGAATTGGGCTTCGAATTGCGTCCCCACCCACCGTATTCTCCAGATCTGGCCCCCAGCGACTTTTTCTTGTTCTCAGACCTCATAAGGATGCTCGCAGGGAAAAAATTTGGCTGCAATGAAGAAGTGATCGCCGAAACTGAGGCCTATTTTGAGGCAAAACCGAAGGAGTACTACCAAAATGGTATCAAAAAATTGAAAGGTCGTTATAATCATTGTATCGCTCTTGAAGGGAACTATGTTGAATAATAAAAACGAATTTTGACAAAAAAGATGTGTTTTTCTTTGTTAGACCGGGGACTTATCAGCCAAACTGTTATATGGGGGCTATACCTAAACGCGGTCTATTGGTAATACGACCATCCGACCTACGTTAATAACAACGAATTCTATCGATAGCTTCCTTCGTTCGGAATTTACCGAGATTTCAACTTTCTCGACTCCAAAGATTTTGGATTCTGAGGTATTGATTTCGTGCCAAAGAAGCGGAGAATTCAATTAAGGAACCTTTAAAGATACAACTCTCTTTGTGAGTTTCGCATACTTGATACTAAGAGTCAAATTAGAATTTATTCGTCCTTTATACATGTGTTAACAAGTTGTCGTTAAATTCCGAAAAGTTTAACGACAAGAAAAGAAAAAAGCTTTTTTGACGCAAAAATAATCCTTTCCTCTCAAACGATATTTTAGACAAAGATCGCTTCATTTGCTTTTCGCTGTAAGGAAGTTTATTTGGAGGAAAAGTATATAATTTTTTTCTTATTCCAGCATGTAAAAACAATTTCGTAAAGACAAAAAACAAACAATCTTTTCTGGCTAATTTAATTTTTCCTCACATCTTCCTCACTTCCACAAGTTTTTTTTTTAGTTCTTACCACCTTTTTGTGTAATACAAACAATGTAGATGAAATTATTCGATTTTATAAATTTTTAAATTTTACCTTTCGCTTGGACGGAGAATCGAACCGCTGACCATACAATTTGTAAGCCAACACACTATCCACTGGGCTATGTAGCTATTATTGTCATAAGCAGACAATTTACGCTATAGCCACCAACGCACAAACAACGCAAACAGTCAAACAGTTATATTTATATAGCATAGGTTTCGGCGCCCATGAGCCGATTAAACAAACTTTATTTAAAAGAAACATACATTTAGTTGGGCACCGAAGAGCAATGTACGTCCACCTTGGATACCAAGGGTCGTGGGTTCGATCCCTGCTAAGACCGAGCACCAAAAAGTTGTGTTTTTTTTTACATATATTCCAGATATATTCGGATGATTCCGAAAAAATGTTCAACATTACATACTACTATATTAAATTTTTACTATGAAACTGTGTCTTATTAAAGACTTAAAGTCAGAAAAGAACAGTGCTTGATATAAACAAAGTGGACTGTGTTGTTGGTTCAAAAAATATTTTTTTGTTTTTATTGAAAAAATAAAAGTTTGGTAACAAACGAATTTTGTTGGTGATAAAAGTTTAACAATTTCGAAGAAATTCAAAAAACTTAAACAAAAGAAAAATGTTTTCGGTACACATTTTCCAAACGTTTTGTTTTTTCTTTACGTGTATCAGAGAAATGGATCCTTTATGCTAAGCAAAATTCGCATTCGTATCTTAAGGCCATGAAATCTTTGGCCTAACAACAATATTATATTCTCGCCTTCATCAAGGCATTGGGGTGGAGGACCTAGGCGCATCCGATGGACCCATTCTGGCAGGAGCGAGACAGACACGAAGAGGAAGATGGAAAGAAGTTTGAGGAACCGCAATGGACCAAGTCTGGTCTAAGTGGACACAAATCCGCTCGTTCTGATTCGTGTCATCCTCCATAACCTAACTAACCTAACCATATTCCGTGTACGATTAATAATTTTCGCGTTTCATTAAAAAAACTGATACATTCTAATGTAACTACCATACTCTACGATGTAATGGGGTAACTAATGCGTCGCCAAGTGGTTTAGGTAATTAATTCTATGTGGTTGACTGAATTGCTTGCAAAACAATTGAACTTTGTATTAATTGAACGACAATGTAAAGAGACAAATTTGCAACATTACTCAGTGCTTACCACTATGCATAGATTTTTATTATGCCATATGGAACTTTCTCACAAATTATACAAAATTGCAATTTCGTTTAAAAATTAAACAATAAATGAAACATTTATTTCTATTGATTAACAAAAAAAAATAATTTGTTCTTTTCTATGAAATGTAAAATAAAAGAATATAGTTTTCGAAACTAATATCAGTAACTTATATAAAAGATTTTATGGAAATTTGTTGACCCATTTAATTAAACTTAAAACTGAATTGAAAATCTATTTCTGTGAAGTTTCCAACTTTCAATTAAATGCATATTTAAATTACTTTGCCAATTGTAAAAAGGTCATGGATATATTAAAGAGTAAAGTTAATAAATATATAAATATAATTACAATATTAAATATCTTGAATTATAGTATATCGCCCTCTGCCCTACCCAACTCTATTAGAATGCTAAAGGTAGTTGTGTGGGAAAATCATTTTGTTGTTCTATGAATTTTGATAACTATGCCAACCATGAGTGAATATAAATATGATTAAAAAAAAAAAAATTAAGCATATTTCTTGTCTAACCTTTTAAAGCTGCTAGTGGCTATTGTATTTCCATAGATTATGGTTGTGACTTGTGACCATTTTTCATACCAACAAGTGTGGAGTGTCAAATTTTATATATTGTGACATATACATACATGTGAACATATATATTTTAACAATAATAACCGATTGACATATATATATGGAGCATGTATAGCATAGTCAGACATATATATACAATGGCATAAGGGCAAAAAATATGTTTGCATATCGTTGCATATGTTGTATGTCTGTCACTGTTCATGTTATGGTTTCGGTTGCACTAAAGACCACCCACTTACTCATATTGCCAGGGACAGTATGATAGTTCAGGTTGATTGGTTGCTTGTTTGGTCTACAATGAATATGTGTTAAAAATGTATGTTTGTGTCAACAGTTTTCCTTTTTCATTTTACTGCAACCTCAGTTCAAGGTAATTCACAATGGGAATTAGCGGTATATAGAATTTATTTATATATAGAATTTATTCATAGAAAGTTTGTATATAGAATTTATTTTAAACTCCAATAAGCTTTATTTGACCCACAGTTAAATAATTAAACTGGCTAAATTGTTGGTTTCGGAGCAAAATATAAATTTTCAACAGGAAATGACGCTGACATCCAAGAATCAAACTCTAATTATGAACAGTATCATCATATACTTTATCAAAAAGTTTCCTACACGACCATTTGTGATATGAAAGCCAGAATGTAAAAACTCAATAGAGAAATGTCGTTAGTAAGATGTGATTTTTTAAAGGCTATATGAATATTTTAAATAGGGGAAAATAAAATTTAGAAAAAATGCATGAATCGATAGTACTGGACCATTTAATATTTGAAGATTATTTATGAAAATGTTGACCGTGAGTGCACCTCAAATCGGCCATCGGCTTAGTTCAAATTTGGCATACTCTTTCCAACATTTCGCCCGGTATCTCACTAATAAAGGGTCTTCAACTGAAGTGAAATTGTCTATATAGAGTTTTAAGGGCCTTAACATAGCTCGACAAAACAGCCTGAGGAGTTAAATCACACGATCTAGACGGCCAATAGATCGCCCCCGAAAATGAAATAAAGTGTTCACTGAACTCGCTTCTCAAAAACTCCAATGTTATACGTGTTGTGTGGCATGTGACACCATCTTCTTGAAACCACATGTTATCCAGGCGAAAAAAAAAGTTGGATATTATTACACGGTAGCGCTTACGATTCACAGTTGCGATTCCCAGTATCTTTGAAGAAATACGGACCGATGGTGCCACCCGCCCATAAACCGTACCATACAGTTACTTTTTCTGGATGCTTTGTAAGTTTTAGAATGGCTGATCTTCATAAGAAAATCAACAATTGTGCTTATTTAAGGACTCATTGTGGCATGTGGCCACACAACACGTCGTCAACTAAAGTCGTCAACTAAAGCGAAATTGTCTATCTAGAATTTTAAGGGCCTTAACATAGCTCGACAAAACAGCCTAGGGCGTTAAATCGCCCGATCTAGACGGTCAACTGATCGCCCCCCAAAAATGAAATAAAGTGTTCACTGAACTCGCCTTTCAAAAACTCCAATGTTACACGTGTTGTGTGGCATGTGGTACCATCTTGTTGAAACCACATGTTATCCAGGCGAAAAAAGTTGGATATCAAAACACGGTAGCGCTCACGATTCACAGTTGCGATTCGCATTATCTTTGAAGAAATGCGGACCGATGGTGCCAACCGCCCATAAACCGTACTACACGGTGACTTTTTTGATGCTTTGTAAGTTTTTGAATGGCTGATCTTTATAAGAAAATCAACAATTGTGCTTATTTAAGGACTCATTGAGCTAAAAACGAGCTTCGTCGCTGAACACATTTTTTCGATAAAAAAGTGGATCTTCGGCCAACTTTCCAAGAGCCCATTCACCAAAAATTCTGCGTTGCGGTATGTTGTGGCTTGAATTCTTGTAAGAGCTGTATTTTAAAAACCTTCACATCTAAATCCTTCCGCAAAATTTTCCACGTTGCTGAGTAACAGAGGCCCTATTGTTGCGAACGGCAACGAATCGCCGATTGATGGTCATCACTAGCACTGGCCAAAACAGCTGCGATATTTTCTTCAGTTCGCGCTCCACGTAAGCGTGTTGGTGGTTTAATGTCCAACAATGTAAATTTCATGCGAAATTTAATCACAACAGCCCGAATAGCCGCCGAAGTGGACCGATTAACAAATCGATGGAGCGCGTGATGAACTTTCTTAACAGAGCACTCATTTTAATACTAAACTTCAATAAGTTCGTTTGTAAGACGATTCATGCTTGGGTAGACCAAACTGAAAAGGTTTGACACGAAAACACGAAACGTGCGTCATTGGTTTAAACCAATGTTGGCAAAGCGATAATCATCACTACACCACAATTAATTACTATTCCTTAGTTTTGTCAAAAATACCTTCATCAGGCTTTAGGAAACATGTTCTAAAGAATCTTTTATCCAAGAATAGGTTCACGAATCCCGCTATATTTCATCAAATTTTTTATATTCTCCATCATACACCCAGAATAAAGGGGCTCTAATGCCAACTGAACTTTATTTTAGTTCATGAAGATTAGTTGATTTTAGTTAAATTTTGCACAATATGAGTAAATGTTCCTTATTTGAATAATTTTTCACTAACTTTAATGACGTGAACTAACAATTTTACTAAAAAATAAATTAGTTCATATTTTCCTAAAATGGTAGAAGTTTGCTTAAATTGAGTTCATAAGTCTCTCAAATGAGTAAATTTGACTAAATTTGTACCTGTCTTGAACTTCGTACATCGCTAAAGACATTTTAACCATTTTTAAATCCAAATTTTTCTTTCAACATATGAAATTTTCTTAAACAACAGAAAAAAAAAATAATTATTTTTAGAAAATTTTCTTCAATTTGACAAAAAGTATTAACTTATTTGTAAGATGTTGCAATTAGAAAAATATTTTAGTTAAAATTTTCTAAAATAAACCTACATTTTCTTTCACGATGGGTTCACTTTTTTTTGGGTGTAGGATGGGGGTATATTAACTTTGTCATTCCGTTTGTAACACATCGAAATATTGCTCTAACACCCCATAAAGTATATATACTCGTATTCTGGGTCGTGGTGAAATTCTGAATCGAGCTAAGCATGTCCGTCCGTCCGTCTGTTGAAATCACGCTTAAATCCGAACGAAACAAGCTATCGACTTGAAAATTGGCACAAGTAGTTGTTATTGGCGTAGGTCAGATGGTATTGCAAATGGGCCATATCGTACCACTTTTACGTATAGCCCCCATACAAGCCGGTGCTCAGATTTGGTTTGCAGAGCCTCTTGGAGGAGCAAAATTCATCCGATCCGGTTGAAATTTGGTACATGGTGTTAGTATGTAGTATCTAACAACCATGCAAAAATTGGTCCATATCGGTTCATAATTATATATAGCCCCCATATAAACCGATCCCCCGATTTGGCTTGCGGAGCCTGTAAGAGAAGCAAATTTCATCTGATCCGGCTGAAATTTGGTACATGGTGTTAGTATATAGTATCTAACAACCATGCAAAAATTGGTCCAAATCGGTCCATAATTATATATAGCCCCCATATAAACCGATCCCCAAATTTGGCTTGCGGAGCCTCTAAGAGAAGCAAATTTCATCCGATCCGGCTGAAATTTGGTACATGGTGTTAGTATATAGTATCTAACAACCATGCAAAAATTGGTCCATATCGGTTCATAATAATATATAGCCCCCATATAAACCGATCCCCAGATTTGACCTTCGGAGCTTCATGGATGAGCAAAATTCATCCGATTCGGTTGAAATTTGGTACGTGGTGTTAGTATATGGCCGCTAACAACCATGCCAAAATAGTTCGGTATTGGTCTATAGTTATATATAGCCGATCCCCAAAAATAATCTTCCAAAATTTTATTCCTATAGAAAATTTTGTCAAAATTTTATTCCTATAGAAAATTTTGTCACAATTTTATTTCTATAGAAAATTTTGTCAAAATTTTATTACTATACAAAATTTTGTCAAACTGAAAAAGGAAGATTAAATACGTATATAGTACTCAATCGGCCTTTTTTTGTTTAATATATACACCGTATGGACTAACTTACAATTGAGAAGACGGTGTTAAGAAGCTTTAAGATACCTTGCCATCGGCAAGTGTTACCGCAACCCAATTAATTCGATTGTGGATGATAGTCTTTAGTACAAGTTTCTATGCAATCCATGGTGGAGGGTACATAAGATTCGGCCTGGCCGATCTTACGGCCGTATATACTTGTTTGGTATGATTCGTAGTTTATGTACAATTTCTTGGCTTGGTCTTCTGAAAGTGGACATTATGCGTTTTATCGAAGCTTAAAAATGTAAGGAATACCACGTAAAACAAAAGAACAGGAAATAGAATAAAGACATGTTTCAGATTCAGATTATGTTACAGTTTTTATTGAAGGATCGCTTCTGCTTACTAGGTTGAAATGATAAACCGAAGTGAAGTAAATTTTGGAGTGAGACAACTAGGCTTAGAGTATAAAAAGCTTTTCTAGCTTGACGATCTAAAGCAGAGTTAAAACTCATAGATATATAAAAAGTGCAAGTATTTTCATTGAAAGTTAAGATAATAAATTCATTAATTCAATTAATTTGAAAGTTATTCATGTTCTTAAAGATAAATTTTACAAAATAATTAGAAATTAAACGAGGACTGTTAAAACTGGGTTCAACAGTTCAGGTGTTCTCGCTTTCTTGCTATGCTGGAGCTGGATATAGAGATTGTGGAGATGGTTACGTCGAAAACTGGTAGATACTGAGAAAATAACTCTGTACACGCAGAGAAGAAATATGATCACCTCAAGCATGTTTCAAGAGCAAAATGTTATTTTTGTATGGTAACCATGTAACATGTTTGTCACTAAAAAGTTATTTTCTAGTCAAATATAACCTTGTTGACCGAAATCAGATACATGATTTCCGAGAAAATAACATGGCTGCGAAAACCATGTTACCTGGTCACCACCCAAAAATAACTTTTTGCTCTTAAAACATGTTTGAGGTGATCATATTCCTTCTCTACTAAGAAAGGAACTGCTTTAACAACATGGAGTAGTCATAGTTCAGGCAGGTGCAGAATCTTGATCTTAACATTAAGACCGGCACAGGGATTACCGTATCAATTTGCTGAGGTCATGGTTCTGTTATTCCACTGTGTGTAGCTTTATTGTTGTGCCCGCTCTGATGCTGGAGAGTTAATCAGTGACCCAACAAATACCGAAAAAGCTTTCTTTGTCTGCATATCAAATGTGTGCGGCAAGCCAATGGAAAATTCTCCACTTGAGGAATTGGGGAACTCGGTAGTACAGTCCTCAAATCCTTCAAGTGTCTTGGATATTGAAAGAAGAAATAATTTTGCCTATACGATTGTCTTCTTGCTGAAACTTTAAGTGACACCACCAAAGCAATGAAATCACAATTTTTAGACACTAATCTGTCCAAGGACAAATTGAGGATTCTGTTTAGTTACTTAACTCCCGATCAGAGAATGAAGACGAGCTATTTTTGTCGGAAGCGGTTGACACTAAATTTTTCCCTCCGGCGGCGGCGGCTTGACGGCTAAGCCAATATAAATTTGTCTATTCGGCGGCGCACCATTATCCATTATAAACTTACAATCAAAAATTACATTTCGTTGAAATTTTCCGAGCCAAATTTTTGCAAAATTATTGTAGAAATTTGATACTGATCAATTGTGGGTGTAAAGTTCAAAATTTTGGTTAAAAAATACAACAGTTATTAATACATTTTTCTCATTTAAACCAATATTTTTGATTAATTGGCTGCTAAGTTAGAGTCGATATGAGTCGACATATTCAGCGGCGGCGCCAACTCGTATAAACTGGACGGCGACAGCTAAAATTGGCCGCGCGACTCTCTGCTCCCGATATATGATTGATGATATCGGCAACAGAGATAAATCGGGGCGTGACATTGGTTGAGATACCTCTAATGCCATATGTGCTGTTCTCACACTCTGGGTAAGCACAATCACTTCCCAGTTGAAAACCCGCTTGGAAATCGGTTCAGCCATGTCGCAAAACTTATTGATGTCCGGTTTCATATCGACTGGGGTAGGAGATGTCCATTGCGGCGCTTTCCAATTCACCTATACCTGAGCCCATGTTAAGTTGCATTAGGTGCTCTATCCACGCGTTCACTTCTTTGACTTCAATTACTGCACCTCCCAATTTACCTATACCTGAGTACATATTAAGTAGTTTCAGGTGCTTTATCCACGCGTTCGGTTCGTCGACTTCAATTGAATTCAATTACATAAATAGGATTATGATGAAGCTAAGGGTTGGTCCATCAACGATGTCTGCAATTTTCTTTTGAGCAGCATAACAGGTTGGCTGATAAGTTCCCAGTCTGACACATATATGGCGTCGCTTGTATCAAATGCATATTATTTTTATATAGTACTAACCTTCAAATGATTTGTGTCAAAATTTGACGTCTGTAAGTCAATTAGTTTGTGAGATAGAGCGTCTTTTGTGAAGCAACTTTTGTTATTGTGAAAAAAAGGAATTTCGTGTTTTGATAAAATACCATTTTCTGAAGGGAAAAAATACGGTGGAAGCAAAAACTTGGCTTGATAATGAGTTTCCGGACTCTGCCCTATGGAAATCAACAATAATTGATTGGTATGCAAAATTCAAGCATGGTGAAATGAGCATGGAGGACGGTGAACGCAGTGGACGCCCGAAAGAGGTGGTTACCGACGAAAACATCGAAAAAATCCACAAAATGATTTTGAAAGACTGTAAAATGAAGTTGATCGAGATTGCAGAGGCCTTAAAGATTTCAAAGGAACGTGTTGGTCATATCATTCATCAATATTTGGATATGCGGAAGCTCTGTGCAAAATGGGTGCCGCGCGAGCTCAAATTTGACCAAAACAACAACGTGTTGATGATTCTGAGCGGAGTTTGCAGCTGTTAACTCGTAATACAGCCGAGTTTTTCCGTCAATATGTGACAATGGATGAAACATGACTCCATCACTACACTCCTGAGTCCAATCGACAGTCGGCTGAGTGGACAGCCACCGGTGAACCGTCTCCGAAGCGTGGAAAGACTCAAAAGTCCGCTGGCAAAGTAATGGCCTCTGTTTTTTGGGATGCGCATGGAATTATTTTTATCGATTATCTTAAGAAGGGAAAAACCATCAACAGTGACTATTATATGGCGTTATTGGAGCGTTTGAAGGTCGAAATCGAGGCAAAACGGCCCCATATGAAGAAAAAAAAAGTGTTGTTCCACGCACCGTGCCACAAGTCATTGAGAACGATGGCAAAAAATTCATGAATTGTGCTTCGAATTGCTTCCCCACCTACCGTATTCTCCAAATCTGGCCCCCAGTGACTTTTTCTTGTCCTCAGACCTCAAAAGAATGATCGCAGGGAAAAAAATTGGCTGCAATGAAGAGGTGATCGCCGAAACTGAGGCCTATTTTGAGGCAAAACCGAAGGAGTACTACCAAAATGGTATAAAAAAATTGGAAGGTCGTTATAATCGTTGTGTCGCTCTTGAAGGGAACTATGTTGAATAATAAAAACCAATTTTTACAAAAAAAAATGTGTTTTTCTCTGTTAGACCTGGGACGTATCAGCCAACCTGTTAAAAGGGTCGTTTTGAATTTCGATTTTCTTCCACTCTTAGACGAAAAATATAAGTTCCTCCATTGAGCTCAAATTAAATAGTTCTTTTAAACCCAGAATCTGATGTATAAGTTTTTAATTTAACTTCGGGAACCGAACCACTTAACCGATCTTCTTGAGGAAGCGTGGTTCATTAAATTCACTTGAAATGCTATACATTTTGAGTTTATTTAATGGAAGTTTAAGGAATTTTAAATTTTAGCTATGGTGGTATGTATTTCAAATTTGGACCGGCCCAACGTATGCCGTGTGTACTCGGGTATATCAATTTTTGAATAAATATTTTAGGGGAACATTGCTCACATTTATGCAGGAATGACCTAGGACATTGTGCGATCACACACACACACGCATCCAAATTAATGGATGTGTCGGTCAGTTTTGTTAGTTTGTACAATTTTTTTTTGTTTTGTTCTTGGTACCAGTAGAGTCATTTTTTTACATTCGAAGATAACCATTTTCTGATGGATGGAATCATTTTAAATTTGTTATGAATACATTTTGCAGCAAGCAAAAAATGCAAACAAAATATGTTTTCAATTTCCATGTGACCCACACTCTTTGAAGTTCATTCATTATAAATTGCAGATTGTTCTACATTGGGCATTTTTTATTGGTTTTAATGGCATCTTTTTGATAACCCAAAAACAGCTCTTCTGCTGGACCTATTATTCCCAGAATGTTTATTCACATGAATCGCTGACTATTTAACACATCATCGTTGACATTTGGTTTGGTTAACGACAGAAACAAAAGTTTCGAAATGGTTTGGAAGTACGAAGCCCAGAAATAGGTATGGGGGTGGATAAATTTAAATACCTGTCAATAAAAATTTTCGACTTTAGACTTCGTTAGGTAGGAATTTATTATTAATTAAAGAGTTTATATGAAAAATTTAAATGAGAAACACTCTTGGAGAATCGTGGACATGGTAGGGGATCCCTCTGAAGCGGTAATTTGTGTATTCTTAAAAGGAATCATAATTTTTCTGCAATTGATTGATAAACGTGCTGCTTTCAAAGATAATGAAATGGGAAGGGCGGTCATGGGGCAAGGTCATTGGGAAGGGCGGTCATTTATCAGACCAGAAGGATCTTAAGCAATATCTAGTGAACTCCAGCAAAAAATAATTGGAAGTTTTTCCACAAACATTTCCTTTAAAGTGCATTTCGGAATCCCCTATCGATCGTCCTGTTGGACAAGTCTTAGAAACTACGGAATTAGGCCGTTTTAAGTGAAATTTTAAGTTTTGGAAATTAAATAAAAAAGAATAGAATATCAATAAAAAAATCATCCCCGCTGGGATACGAACATGTGCCGTTTGATTTTTTCACCTCCATGGAAGTTCTTTTGAGAAGATAATTTTCTATTGTTTGTTGATTTTTAATGAAAAAAAAAGGTTCATACAAAAATATATTCCGAAGAAAAACAAAAAAAGGATGTATAACATAAAAAAAATATTTTTTAGAAAAATATTTAACAAAAAATTTGCCGCTGGTGAGATATGAACCAGCGTTCTTTATTTTTTTTTTTTCATTCGTAATAATAAAGACCATCTCAGGAACTAGTTTGAATGCCATGCAGTGGTGTCATATTAGGCTTAAATCACACACATTCCCAGCAAAAAAAGCGTCGCCAAAAATGTAATGGATGGGGAAGTGGTGCAAAATTGACGCAGAAGCGATGAATTTAACATGGGCTTGTCATAGGACGGAAATCCTTCATTTCAACAGCCATTGCACTGAATTTGCATCACTTCTTTAGGTAAGATCCGAATTCAATGTTTTGTGATATTTTGTCAAATAAATAATTTTTATAATTTTTAATGGATTCTAACGCTTGTCTGAAACGTTTGACCTCAAATATTTTAAAAAATTCACAATTTTTTCAGATTGGATTTAGAAATTTTTTCAACAAAATTTAAATGATTTGTACAATTTTATGAATTCTTACTCATTTTTTAAACTATTTGAAACAAAAAAGGTTAAAATTACTCATTAAAAGTATGAAAAAGGCATGTTGTAAAAAATTGAATGAAAATAACTTCCTGGGTAGTTAAAATAAAGATCATGATTGGGAGTGTATCCTCTGGAAGTTCTTTTAAAGTTGTGCCTTTGGAAGAACTTCCACATTTTTTTGCTGGGTTTGAATAGACGCTTTGATGCATCATGTTCAATGGCCTTTGTGGCTGAGTGTGCTAAAGCATTCTGTTATGGTGCCAACAGACTCAGGTTCAACCCCCGGTGGAAGCGAAGAAGTTTTTCAATTTGTAAAAATTCGATAATAAAAAAATAAAAGTGTAACAAAAGATACTGATAAGAATAGAAAGTGAAATTGGAGGGAAAAAGTTTATTTTTTTTTAATTTTTTTTCATCCAAATGAACTTTCAAGGCACAACTTCTAAAGCAATGCAAAGCATCCAAAAATGGAGTCCTATGACAAGCACATGTAAAATTCTTTGGAGATGATCCAAGTTTGCGCTACTTCCGGACCACAAATTGGTTATCCAAACTACTCTCTTTATTTGCTGGGAACTGCTGTAGTCACCAATAATTCGGGTGAGACAACTTCGTTCGCCATGCAACAGATGGTATTATTAATTTGCCCTGCTAAGACTATATCCTTGCATTATATAAGAGGGAATGCCAAATTTTTGGTGGACATTAAAGTCTCGTAGACCTATTCCATTTATCTTTGCAAATATTATATGACCTATTAGAAATTTGATTCAACAGACGTTTCGATTTTGGCTGAAAGACCCAAGCTATTTAATTTGGAAAATTATACAATCTAATATAGATATAGCTCCCATGTCTTTCAGACCTATTGTATATACGAAATACTATTTTTGTAAATAAACAAACATACGTATTACCTAGTGTACGAGTATGCATATGCATTTGATTTTTTTATCGCAATATATTTGCCCATATTCACTTGTTCCAATTTTGTTTTCTTTTTCAAATAACTTTTAGATTTATTTCTAACACCAAAGGCAACTGAAGGTGGAACAATTTGAATGTTGGGAAAAAAATAAAAGGACTTTATCTACATAAATGTATGAACGAAAGCATGAAAACTAGCTGAAGAGCTTACGAAATTTCTATAAAACGATGGAATATGTGCAGCAAATGCAAATCACACAGGCATATTTACACACGCACTCAAAGACCAACTGAGGCACACACACACACACATGTTCATACCGACATCCTCCTCAACGTTGTACTAGAGAAGCACACACTCAAAAGAAAGAAAGAACCCCGACAGTCAGTTAAAAAAAAAAAAAACAGGAACAGGATGAACAAAATATTCAGACTACAGCAATGTAGAGCATGCAATACACCGGCATACATAATGATATGGGTCACACAGAAAAACACTCTCATATATACTATAGACAAATGTTTGTATACAACACACAGAGAAGAGATTGTTTGGAATTGGATTGTAATAGAGAAAATTCTACTTTATAGAACGAAAAATTACCCTTTGGGAAATGTTTCGACGGACCAGCACAGCACTAGTCCATATGGAAGAGACCGATCACTTTAATATGGGTTTGCCAACTTATAATGAGGAAATAGTACAAATTCAGATCATAGCCAATAAATTTTACAATTCAGAAATAACATCAAATTTTAGAATCAGTTTAGATCTGTTAGATCTGAATGAAATATGGCCTTCAAACACTAGAAATGAAGCGGGTATCCTCCCTTTTAAGCCATTGGTTGGTTGACGCGTGCAGAGTGTTACGATTCTGAGTTCTGTTGGAATGTCCGTGGTTTGTGACCGAAATGTTTGTCTATCCTTCTTCAATATTGTCGTTATCGGGATAATTAATATTCGACATTTAATTTGACCCAACGATCGATGAATATGAGAGTGAAGCGAATATCGGCCGTTACAGCGGCTCACACCATTATCATCGGTGGTGCTTGGGATCTGATTCTGGCCAATCGAAGATGTACAATTTCAGCTGAACTCTTTAGCAAGAAAACCCGATCATTTTGTTTGTTCACAAAATACTGAATTTGTAATGGCTTCGCATTGGAGAAAACCAATTTCGATAAAGCCACTTTCGTTCAAGCGAAAGGCTCTTCCATTCTGCCCTAGATTTTTCGAACCATTTATGGTGTTGCTATCGTTTTTATACCCTCCACCATAGGATGGGGGTATATTAACTTTGTCATTCCGTTTGTAACACATCGAAATATTGCTCTAAGACCTCATAAAGTATATATATTCTGTGTCGTGGTCAAATTCTGAGTCGATCTAAGCATGTCCGTCCGTCCGTCCGTCCGTCTGTTGAAATCACGCTAACTTCCGAACGAAACAAGCTATCGACTTGAAACTTGGAACACGTAGTTGTTATTGATGTAGGTCGGATGGTACTGCAAATGGGCCATATCGGTCCACTTTTACGTATAGCCCCCATATAAACTGACCCCCAGATTTGGCTTGGGGATCCTCTAAGAGAAGCGAATATTATCCGATCCGGCTTAAATTTGGTACATGGTGTAAGTATATGGTTTCTAACAACCATGCAAAAATTGGTCCACATCGCTCCATAATTATATATAGCCCCCATACAAACCGATCCCCCGATTTGGCTTGCGGAGCCTCTAAGAGAAGCAAATTTCATCCGATTTGGCTGAAATTTGGTACATGGTGTAAGTATATGGTCTCTAACAACCATGCAAAAATTGGTTCACATCGGTTCATAGTTTTATATAGCCCCCATATAAACCGATCCCCCGATTTGGCTTGCGGAGCCTCTAAGAGAAGCAAATTTCATCCGATCCGATTGAAAATTAGTATGTGTTGTTAGTATATGGTCTCTAACAACCATGCAAAAATTGGTCCACATCGGTGCATAATTATATATAGCTCCCATATAAACCGATCCCCAGATTTGACATCCGGAGCTCTTGGAAGAGCAAAATTCATCTGATTCAGTTGAAATTTGTTACGTGGTGTTAATAGATGGCCTCAAACACCCGTGCAAAAATTGGCCGAAATCTGTCCATAATTATATATAGCCCCCATATTAACAGATCCCCAGATTTGACCTCAGGAGTCCCTTTGGGGGAGCAAAATTCATCAGATTCGGTTGAAATTTGGTACGTGATGTTACTAAATGGTATCTAACAACCATGCAGGAATTGATCCATATCGGTCCATAATTATATATAGCCCCCATATAAACAGATCACCTGATTTGACCTCCGGCGTCTTTTGGGGAAGCAAAATTCATCCAATCTGAATGAAATTTAATACGTATATGGTCTCTAACAACCAGGTATTCATATCAGTCCATAATTATATATAGCCCCCATATAAACCGATACCGGGATTTAGTTTTGGAGCCTCTTGGCTCCAATGGCCGTTAACAACCATGCCTAACTAGGTCCATATCGGTCTATAGTTATATATAGCCCTCAGATAAATCGATCCCCACTCACACAGAAATTGGTCCATATCAAGTTCATAATTATATATACGACCCATATAAGCGACCCCTATGTTTCATATCTGGTTCTCTAAGTACCGTGCAAAAGTCCATACCGATTCGTTATTATTTGTAACTTCCCTACACATACCATTTTTGTCTAATTTATACCACGTATGGACTAACTCACAATTTAGAAAACGATGTTAAGAAGTTTTAAGATACCTTGCCATCGCTAAGTACCCAGCAAAAATTAGGTAACCACATCTCATTACAATTGACATTACCAGGAGTAAAGCTGTCATTACACGTTGCATTACATTGCGGCGAGTTATAATGACTAACTTGTAATGACGAAAATAAATACTTTTCGGTAATTTTCGAATTGTTATTCTCAAATTTTATGCAGTTGTAGTTAACGAATTAATAAAATAGAATAAATGATGGTACCATTAGGTATAATTATTCACATAATCGAGCACTTACATAAAAAATCAAAAAGAATATGTAATGTAACGGTAATTCTGAAAATTTTTCCATTAAGAAATTTTTATCACAAACATTTCATAATAATTGTGTTTAATGACATTATCATATTATGTTTTAAATAAATGCTTTCTTATACCTCATTTACATTACATTTCCAAAATGCGCTTAAACTAAATTTCAAATGCCATTTACCTTATAAAAAAGAGACTTAAAATCCACTTTTAGTGGATTTTGAACCTTATGTGAATTGGCTATTGGATATATTATAACGTAATTCACGAATCCAACTCCCTTAAACAACCTACATTTATTTCTATTTTAAGTGTGAAATTAATTTGCATCTTATTTAGATTATTTATTAATTTTTTTGTTTATTTATACAATATTCGTTTCTATTCAAGTAGTTCTCCTATTACAGCATCACTCGCCATATTTTGATCCATTGTAATCGGCGATAGAAATCAATATTTTCGAGATTTGGTTGCCTGAGACAATAAGTGGCTATTTTGCAAGCTTTGGTGTATCTACGAATAAGTCATTACATATTAGGTGATTATATGCTTTAAATGCACTACTTATTTTATGGCCGAAAGTATGCCTGGGGAGAAGTACTTTCCTTCTAGGACATGTGTATGTAAATGTAATTCGAAGGGATGCCAATTAATAAGTGGTTATTAATTTTTAAATAGGCTTACCTACAAGATTACCGGGTAATGAGAGTTTTTGCTGGGTATTACCACAATCCAAATAATTACATTGTGGATGACAGTCTTTCGTAGATGTTTCTACGTAATCCATGGTGGAGGGTACATAAGATTCGGCCTGGCCAAACTTACGGCCGTATATACACACACAACAAAATTTTCTGATTCAATCACGAAATTAATTGATCCAATTAATTTTTTTAATTGAAATGTCTTCAATCACCGAAATGATAGTATCAATTAAAAAATTAATTGATACTATTAATTGTTGTGTTTGATTTTTGTTTCAATTACATTTTTTTAATGATTCATTCAATTTGATTTGATTCAATTAAATTATTAATTGAATATTTTTTTTAAACTCAATTAAATTTTTAATTGGAAAATTTTTTCCTGAATTTTTTTTCTGTGTACTTGTTTTTTTTTTTTTACTTTTTGTACGCGATGTAACATTGCCAGTATAAGGATGGTACGAAAAATAAAATATTTATTTACAATTAAATGCTGGAGGGCCCAACGATTGCCACATTTGGTGTTGAATCTAAATATAAGGCAATCACAGTTCACACTTGAATTCCATCACAAATACATTTATTTCTAAATGCAGTAGAGCAAAATGCTTCTGTGAGTTTGTAAACAATAAAATTAACTAACACTAGAATAAAGCTTGCAGAGGAGCGATGGCAACAAGAAGATTCATATCCAACAATAGTTTTGATACTTTACTTTTATCACCAGTTATACTTATTATAAGAAGTGCAATTTTAAAGTTATTAAATTTTTTTATAGTAGAGTAATGAACTTAGGAACCCGTAGAATTAACAAAAAAATTTTCGATTGTGAATACCAAAAATTTGCAAATTTATCACTTTTTTTCCAGCGGTGAAATATTTGTTCCACTCTTTGTCACATTCTATGGCGAGCGTAACTTTCTGCACCACTTCATAAAAATTCTCATCGGCAGCGATATATTTTCTCTATGTATGCATATACGTATATGAAATGTATGCATGTTTTATAGTAAAAAAAGGCGAGCTAGATTAATTAACTTTACCAGGTTACCGGAAAAAAGAGCACACCGTCGAATGCAATGCTGACAATCACATGCTCTTACTAAACTGAATTTATTTTAGTTTTTCTAGTCGGCTTACCTGTTTTTTTCTATTTAGCCGAAATTGTAATAAAATATAGGGAAACTAATGGTGGTGAATAAAATAATTAAAGGGATAACATGGTAAATTATGGTCAAAAAAGAATATAAGTTTTTATCAAAAATTTGAATAATAGGATCACAGAAGCCGCAGTAATTTTATGTTAATGCAAAAATATCGAAAGCAAAATCTTATATTCTCAGAATCTAATATAATATTTTATAACAATTTTTTACTTTATAGCTCCCATTATAACACAATAATTAAACATTTCAAACACTTAAAAAAAACTTGAATTGTATCCAAAGAATTTATGCCGATTTTAAGGAATCAGGATCTAATTCCTTGACAATTTTGGCTATATTTTAAGAACTAAATACTCATTCACTCAGAAAATTAATAAATCACGTATATCCTACCGAAAATTCCATTGGGCCAAATTTGAAAATATATAGAATTTCAGATGGATTTTAAAAAACATACTTCCTCTGGGAGATCGGTTCAAATGGTATAGTTCCCGAAGTCAAATGTCGAGTTTCTACATACACAGAAAAAAATTTCAAGAAAATTTTTCCAATTAAAGTCTTAATTGAGTTTTAATATCAATTACAAATTTAATTGATTCAGCAAATTTTTTAATTGAAACAAAAATTAATAGTATCAATTAATTTTTTAATTGACTTTCAATTAAATTTTAATTGATACTATCATTTCTGTGATTGAAGACATTTCATTTAAAAAAATAATTGGATCAATTAATTTCGTGAATTTTTTGGTGTATATGGAGACCACATCAGATTCAAGATTTATATGATTGTGAGACTTCAATCCTTAAAAATTAAATCGGGTGTCCGGTTTATATGAATGTTATAGGAAAGCCTTACTGACATATCTATCTTTGGTTTGAGTTTCAGGTAAATCGGATAAAAATTCCTAGAAATTAAAGAAGTCAAATCAGGAGATCAGTCTCTATGGGGGTTATACCAAAACATGGATTCATTCTCATTCAGCAAACCTACCCAGCAAAAAAAAACGTCACCAAAAAGGTAGTGAAAATATTCTTTTTGGAAGTGGTGCAAAATTGGAGCAGAAGCGATGAATTTAACATGGGCTTGTCATAGGATGGATGTCCACCATTTTAACAGCCGTTGCACGGAATTTGCATCACTTCTTAAGGTGTGATGCGAGTTCAGTGTGGATGTGGATGTGAATTAAGCAATTTTGTGAAATTTTGATAAATAAATAATTTTTAATTTTTTATTAGTTTTAATGCATGCTTATGCTTGTATGGAACGTTTGACATCAAATATTTTCAATAATTCGTAATTTTTCTAGAATGGTTTTGGCATTTTTGTCGGCAAATTTTAAATGATTTTTACCATTTTATTAATTCTTAATGTATTTTTAACCTATTTGAAACAAAAAATGTAAAATTTTCCATTAAAAATATGAAAAAGGCGAGTTATAAAAAAATTGACTCAAATGATTTTCCTTTGCAGCTAAAATAAAGAACTTCTTTGGGAGGACATTTTTGAAAGTGCTTTTAAAGTTGTGCCTTTAGAAGTACTTAAAAATTTTTTTGCTGGGTATTTATGAACATAAAATACCTCTAGAATAAAACTTTAGTTTAATCAGGTAGAAATTGGGATATCTAGAGGCTCAAGACCCGAAATCGAGGGGTCGATTTATAGGGGGCTATATTAAAATATGAAGCAATACACGCTATATTCGGCACTCCTATTTGTTGACCTCAATTGTCGATAGATTTCAAATTTCAGACAAATCGATAAAATGGAATATTTAAACGCTCAAATCGGGAGGATACATACTATATTCGGCAAATTTGTTTTTATTAGAATACCTCTAGATTTCCAATTTCGGGCAAATCGGATAAAAATTGTGGTATTTTAATCTTCAGGATGTCAAATCGGGAGATCGGTCTGTTAGCAGGGCTATACCAAAACATGGACCGATACACACCATATTCGACATACCTAATAATGGACCTAAAATACTTTTAGATTTAAATTTCAGGCCAATCAGGTAGAAATTGGGATGTCTATACACTCAGGACTCCAAATTGGGTGATCGGTTTATATCAAAACCTTCGTTAAAATGAGGACCTTTTAGGAAGCCCAAATTTTTATTCTTGTATAGCGCGTCCAGTCCAAAAATATAGACAGAAATGTATATATTTTGTTCACATAGGTCGAAGACACACTTTTCATTCAACTTACATTTCACATCAATTTCCTAGACTGATTAACCCATTCCCTCTTAAAAATTAGTTCTACCATAAGCATATTTAACCACAAGGCTTGAAACCGCAAGGAAAGCAAAGCAAAAACTACACAAACACCGGTGTGATCTAGTTTTCAGCTAAAAACAAAAGCAGCTTGGAGAAAAACAAAAATCATACAGGATCTAAAAATATTCAAAAACAGCAAAGTAGCAAAAAAAAACGCATGCATAAAAGCTACATTCCAAATAGTGCTAGGGAACCAAGCAACAAAAAAGGGCAAACAAAAACACATAACTAAACAACATTTAAAATTTAGATTAACTTGCCACATTTTTCTTCTATTGCAACACGCCAAGGGGTGGAATATACCTTCATTCCAATGTTATATAGAAAGCACATCTAACATTCCGATGCTGAAGTGAGCAAAATTGAAGCGGACAGAGTGCATATGTTAAGGACTACTATGACAAACGGGCTGATGATATTACACAGAAAGAAATGTTTTTTTTTTTTTTTCTGAGGAATAGCATTTTAGATAAAGGAAATTTTCTTTTGACACTAAAAATACTGTTTTCAAACAAATAAAAAACAAGTAAGTAAAGTAGCAAGTCGGGCGGGGCCGACTATATCATACCCTAAACCACCATTACAGAATTAGTAACCATAAGCATTTGTGGGGTAACATATAGGTCTGGGAGATAAACCGCAGTTGCATATTTAAGAAAATTAAGGGGTAAATGTCTATGGGTGCTTTGTGTCAATCTGACTATAGCTCATAGTCAATGTTGCACGGAAAATGTTCGGTTTACCCTACAAGGACAAAAAAGTTCCCTACTTTCCCATACATTCCCAAACAATTTTCCCTACTATATTTTTCGTTAAATTTAAAAAAATTTACAAAACAAAAATGGTTCTAAGTACTTTATTATCTTAAAACATGAATATGCAACGTATATAACTTAGAATATAAATTTTTATTACCACCACGGTTGCCACAGTTGGTAGAATTCTACCCAAATTGGTAATCTGTTTTGTTAAATGTCTATAAAAGTAAAATTTTGGAAAAAGTTTATATAAACAAATTTTTGTGAGAAATTTTTCTATAGAAATAAAATTTTGACAATAAATTCTATAGAAATAAAATTTTGAGAAAAAATTCTACAGAAATAAAATTTTGAGAAATTTTTTTATAGAAATAATATTTTGAAAAAATATTGTATAGAAGTACAATTTTGACAAAATGTTCTATAGAAATAAAATGTTGACAAAATTCTCTACAGGAATAAAGTTTACCACACATTGTTAAAGATCAAGCCTTGCCGGCTTCTAATTTCCTCCTCTAGAGCCACCAAAATGTAAAAATTATTACAAAATGTGTTGAGTGAAAATGTCCTACATTGTGGCCCTACGTCCCTACAAGACGCTAAATATTAGAAAAACCCTACATATAGGGAATTTCCCCTACTTCTAGCAACAGTGGCTGTGTTGATATTGCGCCTACGGAGTTAGTATGCCACTAATATTGAGCCCATTATTAAAAAAGAGAAAATCGTTAAATTAGTGTGGGTAATAAATACAAATTTATAAAAATCGAACAATATTCTTATGTAAGAGCTACAAGTACGTATAAGTACGATCGGCTAGTACATCAAAATTTGAAATTAACATTGTAACATTGGTTATTAAATAAGAGTACTATGGCCAAATTTGGGAAAATCGAGCGATGCATATATATGGAAGCTATATCTAAATCTGAACCAATTTGCATAATATTTTGCGGGTTTGATTAATACCACAAAAGGTTACCTTGTGCAAGATTTGAGTAAGATCAGTTAAGAAATGAGGCCTGTATGGTCAAACATAAGGTTATTAGGGACGAATTTTTCAAAATCGGGTGATACATATATGGGAGCTATATCTAAATCTGAACCGATTTCGATGATTTTTTGCACATATAGTTAGTGCTATAGAGGACTGGATCTAGCCAACTTTTAGTAAGATCGGTTAATAAATAAGGGTTCTATGGCCAAATTTGGGATAATCGGGCTATACATATATTTGGGAGCTATATCTAAATCTGAACCGATTTCGATGATTTTTTGCACATATAGTTAGTGCTATAGAAGACTACATTTAGCCAAACTTGGGTAAGATCGGTTGATAAATAAGGGTATTATGGCCAAATTTAGAAAAATCGGGCGGTACATATATATGGGAGCTATATCTAAATCTGAACCGATTTCGATGATTTTTTGCACATATAGTTAGTGCTATAGAAGATTATATTTAGCCAACTTTGAGTAAGATCGGTTGATAAATAAAGGTTTTGTGGCCAATTTTGGGAAAATCGGGCGATACATATATATGAGAGCTATATCTAAATCTGAACCGATTTGGATGAAATTTTGCAGACTTGAAGTGCGATGGAAAAGATTACCTTTTGCCAAATTTCGTGACGATCCGTTTGAAAAAACGAGCATCGTGACTCCATTTGTCGAAATCGGGCGATACATATATATGGGAGCTATATCTAAATTTGATCCGATTTCTTCCAAATTCAATAGCGTTCGTCCTTGTTCCCAAAAAACTCCCTGTACCAAATTTCATCAAAATCGGTAAATAATTGCGACCGGAATCCTGTGAACAACAAATACATGGACAGACGGACGGACGGACACCAAGCGCTAGATCGACTCAGGAGGTGATTCTGAGTCGATCGGTATATATTTTATGGGGTCTGAAATCAATATTTCTTGTAGGCACATTTTTTGGCCGATCAAACTTATTATACCCTGACCACTATGTGGTTTAGGGTATAAATAATGAAAATCGTTTGATCATCTACCTTGAATTCGGATTTATTTCCTCCTAAAAAACTACTTTACAATAATTTTGGATTTTATAAGATCAGATCTTTTGTTTTCTAAATTTTGTTCCGAAAAAAAAAAAATATTTTTTCTGTGTGTGTAGATGTATGTTAGCGATGATAGCAATGGTGTTCCAAACACCCGAAAATTGTTAGCCACCAAATTGAGGTTAATAAAATTATGTTTTAGCAAAGGCACGAAACCTGGTATATTCGTATAATCAAAATGTATGGCATATGCGCATCATGAAATGCATAAAATTAAATATATCATCAGTCCTAATAGGGCTACATACTAATTAACATTTATACGGGATTGTGAGTGATAAACATATTTATGAGTGACATTGTACGTCGACAAATTCCGATTACTAATAAATAGTACCAGGGAAGCTAATGAAGCCACTGAATTAATTACTTCTAGTATAGTTTTTTCATGAACCAAATTTTAGACAAATAATGTCAAAATTTTTGTCTCTATATTAATTGAAACCTTTTAACTGTCGAACTTTGTTCAACAACATTTCTTTTACTTGTTTTCCATTAGATTTAAGAATTTACTTGAAATGTTCTGAATTGAATTGAATTGCATTTCTCTGAATTTTAAATGAATTGTCAAGATAACGCTTAGATTAATATTTAAACGCAATACTCGTTAAGCGGCAACTCTGATCATTTTCACACAATAACTTTTTGATATATGTCCCTTTCACTTTATAGAATTAAAATATGGTATTTGTTGTATGTATTAAATAACAATGTTTGCCTTCTAACCAGGGGCAATGTTTAATAAATAAAATAATGATATACTCAATTTTCAATAGAAATAAAATTTTGACTAAATTCTCTATAGAAAAAAATATTTCTATAGTAATAAAATTTTGAATATTTTTTTATAGAAATAAAATTTTGACTAAATTTGTTATAGAAATGAAATTTTGACAAAACTTTTTATAGAAATAACATTTTGACAAAATTTTCTATAAAAAAACACTTAGAAAAAATTTTCTGTCAATATTCCACATATGTATATGGCCTTAAAATAAAATTTAAAACAAAAAATGATTTCGATTGTTCGAAATATTTCAAATAAATTGATATGGGCATTAAAATGGATCGATCCAAATAAAATGTTTACCAAATTTTCTAATAAAAAAAATCTATTACTATAAAATTTTGGCAAAATTTTCTATAGAAATAAAATTTTTACTTAAATTTTCATAGAAATAAAATTATCGATAGAAATAAAATTTTGAAATAATTTTTGTGTAACAAACAAAATTTTGCAAAATTTTCTACAGAAATAAAATTTTGCAAAATATTCTATAGAAACAAAATTTTGACTCAATTTTCAATAGAAATAAAATTTTGACTAAATTCTCTATAGAAAAAAATATTTCTATAGTAATAAAATTTTGAATATTTTTTTTATAGAAATAAAATTTTGACTAAATTTGCTATAGAAATGAAATTTTGACAAAACTTTTTATAGAAATAACATTTTGACAAAATTTTCTATAAAAAACCACTTAGAAAAAATTTTCTGTCAATATTCCACATATGTATATGGCCTTAAAATAAAATTAAAAAAAATGATTTCGATTGTTCGAAATATTTCAAATAAATTGATGTGGGCATTAAAATGGATCGATCCAGCCCATCTGCTAGTCTAACATTCTAGGAAACATAAAAAGATAGCCGTAATTGGAAGTTGATTTTCATTTACAATCATGCTGTACATTGATCGAATGAATAACGCAATGGAAACTAATTTGCGTAAAAACTTTCTTAGTTACAAAAATGTGAAGTGTTTTAAAAAATTTGGTTTAGCCGGAGTCGGAGTCGATCAAAATTTTTACGACTCCGACTCCAGCAAAATCTTCAGACACCGACTCCAAGACTCCGACTCCGGCTCCGGCTCCACAGCCCTGCTTCTAACTTAACTTGTTCATCAACAACCAAAAGGGTAAGCAGTAACTATCTACCACTAAACTGTCTATTATCAACTGATAAATTTGGATTAAAATTTGGTACGTGGTGTAAGTATATGACATCTAAAACCCATGCAAAAATTGGTCCATATGGGTCGATAGTTATATATAGCCACCATATAAACCGATCCCAGATTTTGTTTGCGGATCCTCTTCTAGGAACAAATTTCATCCGATCCGGTTAAAATTTGGTACGTCATGTTAATATATGACCTCTAACATTCATCCTAAAATTGGTCCATATCGGCTCATAATTATATATAGCCCCCATATAAACCGATCCCCAGATTTAACCTCCGGAGCCTCTTGGAGTACAAAGTTTCATCCGATCCGGTTGAAATTTTGTGCGTGGTTTTAGTATATGGTCTCTAACAACCATGCAACAATTGGTCCATATCGGTTCATATTCATATATAGTCCCCATATAAACCGATCCGCAGATTTGACCTCCGGAGCATCTTGGAGGAGCAAATTTCAACCGATTCGGTTAAAATTTTGTACGTTATACTAGTATATGGTCTCTAACAACCATGAAGAAATTAATCCATATAAACCGATCTCCAGATTTGTCCTCGGGAGACTCTTGGAAGATCAAATTTCTTGGAGGCGCAAAGTTTATCCTATTCAGCTGAAATTTGGTACGTTGTTTTAGTATATGGTCATGTCAACAACCATGTAAAAAGTGGTCCATATGGATCCACAGTTATATATTTCATATGTTCTTGCTAACATTTGGTACTAATCATACAAAAATTGCACCTTATAGGTTCATAATTTTATATAGCCCCGTATAAACCGACACACATATAGCACTTCTGCCTCTTTTTTACTGCGCAAAATTTCACACCGGTCAAGAACTGAATTATATAGGTTTTTAATCTGGCTTTTTTGCCTAATATATACCCCGTATGGACTATCTTCAAATTTAGAAGACGATTTTAAGGAGTTTTAAGATTCCTTGCCATCGGCAAGTAATACCACAACCGAAGTAATTCGATTGCGGATGGCAGTCTTTAGTAGAAGTTTCTACGTAATCCATGGTGGAGGGTACATAAGATTCGGCCTGGCCGAACTTACGGCCGTATATACTTTTTTTTATTGCCAATTTAGGGATGGTGCGTTACACCAATATATTAATTTGCGAAATTAATTGATCAAATTAATTTTTAATTGAAGTTTCATCAATCACAGTTCATATAGGCTTTACATTAAACGTTGTAGACTAAACAATTTGGATATTTTACCAATCTGCTCCAAATTTCTAGTTGGAAAAAAAATTTTCTACATTTCTTCTGTCGCAACATTTCCCTTCTAGACTTAGCTCAAAATTTTTGTTTATTTCTCATGTCACTAAATAAGGATAGATGTTAAGCTTTATTTCAGCCATATTTGTCTCATAACTATTAAAAAGGGAAGGTCGAATTCCTCATCGTTCCCCCACTTTTATTTTTAAAAGAGTACGCGGCATTGTACTCTTGTCTAAAGGCTAGGATTTCTTTAAGTGGTCTGCGGTATTTTCCATCCAGTTTAGTTTAGAGACTAAGACCACTTTTCCAAGTATCTTGCTGATTTCGAGAGACTCAAATTCGTCCTTTTAAATTCAGGGGCATAATCTCTCTCCTTCTACTGAAGAGTATCAGCTCTGTTTCTCCAGGGTTAATACCCAGTCACCATCTTCTGATACACTTTGAAAGATACTGAAAAGCCTCAATCAACACATTTGAGATCGTATCGCAGCTTTTGGAATGAAAATCGCCTTCACCTTCCTCCAGGTCTTTGGTATGTATTCATATTGCAATGAGGCACTCATATACTTCGCTCAGAAGATCGAAAGAGTCCTGAAGTAGTCTTTGTCCAAGCCTGGAGATTTATATAGACCGATGCTGTCTATCGCTCATTTAACGCTCTCCTTGGTTGCAGTATTTAATATTTCTTTCTTTGCTCCACTCCACACAAATATCCAATGCATCGCTGATTCTATATTCTCCTCTGCTATATTGGTCCAGTTTGTATCGATGTTCTGCAAGTTTACGCTAAAGATTGCCTGGAAAAAAGCTTGCGTAGTCTTACAGAGTCCTTAATACTAGAAATTTCCCCTATCACAAATATAAAATCAATACTTTTAGCCTTCCGAGTTTCCTTCTTACAAATTTCCAGACCATTTTTTGTATTCATTCCACAGCTGCTCAGTTCCATGCTTCTTTGCCTCATTGTATAGTTTCCAAAATTTTTTTGATCCAATAGGTCCTTTCTAATAGAGAGACGTGTTAACCCCTAATAGAGAGACGTGTTAACCCCTTTTTCGGCCTCGTTTCTCACATTTTCTACTTCTTCAATACTATTATACGTTTTATTATATGTCCCTGTGTTAGCAAACCTTTCAAATGGTTTCTAAAGCTGCTCCAATTTGTCCTTCCTGAATTTTCTAAATTCTTCCTCATTTATCTCCACATCGGTCTTAACATCGGTCTTAACATTAAACTAAATATACTTATTATCAGAGTAACGTATTTCACTGGATTGGAGACTGTCATCTTTCTGATGAAGTTGCTGAAAGTCAGGAAGATTACATCCTTCCCTACACGAGTTTCGAAAGTGTAATTGCTCTCCCTACCGTGGACCTGGAGCTGATTCTCCACAAAATATTCCATCAAACCTTCTCCTCTTGTGGATTAGAGTCTGAGCACGCCCACAGTTTGTGGTGAACGTTTTCAATCTGTGGTATACAATATTTGGCGTATAGCTAGTATTTATTACATTTTGAACATAAAAAACGTCAACATTTCTCCAAATAAACTTTTTAACGCCAAACAGTGTTTGTTGGTCTAAAATTTCATTTTACAAACTGCCTTAGAAATTTGGCCTTAGGCGATTTCTAATGATTACAAATGTTTAAAATTAATAGCATACCAAAATATGGTGTTCTCCGAGCAGTATCCCGGGAAATTAAAAGTTCCCGCATTCCCAGGAATGGAAAAACATCTGAGAAAAAAACCTATCAATTAGTATAACTCCACAGAAAAAAATTTACGAAAATTTTTCCAATAAAAGCTATAATTGAGTTTTAAAAAATATTCAAATAAAAATTTACTTGAATCAAAAAAATTTTTAATTGAAACAAAAATCAATCACAAAAATTAATGGGATCAATTAATTTATTAATTGGATCAATTAATATTTTAATTGACCTTCAATTAATTTTTAATTGATACTATTATTTCTATGATTGAAGACATATCAATTACAAAATTAATTGGATCAATTAATTTTGTGATTGAATCACAAAAAATTTTTTTGTGTCCCATGATGGAGGTTATAGTTATATGTTAGGATATAGTAATTTTCTTCGTAAAGTTTGTTCTTCTTAATTGGATTAATTGGAGGTATCAATAATCTAACAGGATTGATGAATATACTTCCCGGACTCTGGAATAAATCAAAATAAATTTCGTTCAAAAAATGAGTTAAGTAGAATTCATCCTTACAGGTGTTGCACATTTTGATTATATTTCCATTTTTTTAGGATTTTGTTGCAATCACTCTTCTTAACAATTTTCCATTTCCTGTTCTTTATTATTCGTTGAAGTCTATATATGATATTTTGTAGACTAATTCAATGAATACACAATGGAAACTCGTGACTTCCCGCGGATATTCGAAAAGAATATTCAAACTAATGCCACAAGGAATTCCATCAAAATCGTTAGAAATGATTTACTGCTCATTCTAAGAAACAACTGTGATCAACTTTATTAGGCATTTTTCCACAAGCAAGTTTAAGTATCGTGATAACGATCATGCGGGTAGGAAAATGTACAATTTAAAATAATTTGCAAATTACATAATTTGCGCTTTTTTTTGTTGTTTTCATTTATCTTAGGCATGTAACCCAAGGACGTTTTCCACAAGTTTTTGGATAACTTTTTGTCTAGTCTGGTATTTGGAGTTTTGTCGTTTTTTTCTTGGGTTTTGTTATCGACTTCATCTTCATCGTTGTACTGAATATTCAGTTTAATGTGCAACATGATTTCCCTTGGCTAAGTATCTGAAAATTATGTAAAAGATGCAAAGGCTCTGATATCGAAGAAATAAAATGCATGGGTACAACAGCATTTAATAGACACAACAATCTTGCCAATACGTAGTCTCTTGTACTCACATAACCACATATACACACTCATACACAAACACTAACATTCATATTTGTACAAGTCAAAGTTATCTCATGGTCATAACAATAGTTGTTGAGGCCTGCAACGCTAAAACAATCAGGCAAAAAATTTTTTGAAGAGAACAAAAACGGCTAAGGCAAAAAAAAAAAACAAGCCAAAAAGTCAACTTACAGTTTATCCAACAAGCAGCCAATCAAGGCAAACAGAAACAAAATATCAGAAAAACACAACTCAAATACAAGCTAAAATATAAAACTTTAAGTACCATGTAGGCATTTTAGCTTGCGAACAAACCAACTAAAATATTCGCTTGCCATACACCAGCCTGGCGCATATATGTTGCCTTGAGTGGGGATGTGTGTGTGTGTGATTGTTGCTGTTGCAACAATCGGCCAGACAAACTGGCTAACAACTTAACTATGAGTATCTGAAGTTGCAACAACCCCAAATTCCCAAGTGAGTCGATATGGCACGTTGAGTGTCAGGCCGCTTGACTGCTTGTTGGCCTGACAGGCAAAAGCAATAATAAAAGCATCACATGCTGCAAGGCATTGTAAGACAACATCAATGCTTCACTTACGTGGGGTACAGTGGTAAGTAGGTGAAAATTCTTAAGAAAACTATAAACTACAGAAGATAAGCCACATATAAGCAGCAATGACTAAGCATATTGTTACCCTCCACCATAGGATGGGGACACACAGATTTTGCCATTCCGTTTGTAATGCATAGAAATCAGGGATGGAAAATGCAGTACTATAGACCTTTTTTTAATTCTTTTGGTCAGTACCGCAGTACCCCCGCGAATGATTTAATACCATTTGTGTAGACATTTTTAAGCCGATATCAGATTTATGGTACAATAGTTTTGAAAAAAATATTTTAATATTTTGAGACAGTCTTTAACAAACTTATTTGCTAAGAGTCTCTTGCAAATTTGGCAACACAGAACAGTTCATGCGGGAAGAAAATCTCGATCCGAAAATAATCGAAAAAAGCAAGCGATTCTATATTACGCTTCCACACAAACACTATCTAAGGGCATTTTCGTTTCGCAAAAAATATGTTGCCTTGGCGTTTCACTACTTTTTCACTCATTGTATTTTCGCCCAAATTATAGTGTCATTCCAGATTTATTGTTAATTCATAATATTGTGTGGGATTCAGGACACAAAACGTACGACAGTGTACTTCATATTTTGCAATCAATTTAGAGAATGTTGCACCTTTTTTCCCAATCGAAATCGTCATAAGAAGTTATCGATCGCGTACTAAAATACGGTCACGGTCGAAACTTGAGACAAAAATAATCTAACAACATTTGGAGAAAATCTTACCAAAAACTACCAAAAAGATATTCTTTTGCAAAAAAATTATCTCTTCAGAAAGTTTTGTCAAAATTGTATTTCTTCAAAAAAATATTGTCAAAATTTTATTTCTTCAAAAAAATTTGTCAAAATTTTTTTTCTTTTGGAAAATTTTGTCAAAATTGTATTTTATTTATTTTTAACATTTAATTTCTATAGGAAATTTTGTCAAAATTTTATTTCTATAGAAAATATTATCAAAATTTTATATCTATGGAAGGTTTTGTCAAAACTTTATTTCTTTAAAAAATTTTATCAAAATTTTATATCTATAGAATTTTTTATACCCTCCACCATAGGATGGGGGTATATTAACTTTGTCATTCCGTTTGTAACACATCGAAATATTGCTCTAAGACCCCATAAAGTATATATATTCTGGGTGTTGGTGAAATTCTGAGGCGATCTGAGCATGTCCGTCCGTCCGTCTGTTGAAATCACGCTAACTTCCGAACGAAAAAGCTATAGACTTGAAACTTGGCACAAGAAGTTGTTATTGATGTAGGTCGGATGGTATTGCAAATGGGCCATATCGGTCCACTTTTACGTATAGCCCCCATATAAACGGACCCCCAAATTTGGCTTGCGATTGCTCTAAGAGAAGTAAATTTCATCCGATCCGGCTGAAATTTGGTACATAGTGTTAATATATGGTCTCTAACAACCATGCAAAAATTGGTCCATATCGGTCCACTTTTACGTATAGCCCCCATATAAACGGACCCCCAAATTTAGCTTGCGATTGCTCTAAGAGAAGCAAATTTCATCCGATCCGACTGAAATTCGGTACATGGTGTTAGTATATGGTCTCTACCAACCATGCAGAAATTGGTCCATATCGGTCCATAATTACATATAGCCCCCATATAAACCGATCCACCGATTTGATTTGCGGAGCCTCTAAGAAAACCAAGCGGCTAAGAGAAGCAAATTTCATCCGATCCGGCTGAAATTTGGTACATGGTGTTGGTATATGTTCTCTAATTATCATGCAAAAATTGGTCCACATCGGCCCATAATTATATATAGCCCCCATATAAACTGATCCCCAGATTTGACCTCCGGAGCCTCTTAGAGCAAAAGTCATCCGATCCGATTGAAATTTGGTACGTGGTGTTAGTATATTGTCTCTAACAACCATGCCAAAATTGGTCCATATCGGTCCATAATTATATATAGCCCCCATATAAGCCGATCCCCAGATTTGTCCTCCGGAGCCTCTTGGAGGAGCAAAATTCATCCGATCCGGTAGAAATGTGGAACATGGTGTTAGAATGTGGTCTCTAACAAACACGCAAGAATTGGTCCATAATTATATATAGCCCCCATATAAGCCGATCCCCAGATTTGACCTCCGGAGCCTCTTAGAGGAGCAAAATTCATCCGATCCGGTTTAAATTTGGTACGTGGTGTTAGTATATGGTATCCAACAACCATGCAGGAATTTGTCCATATCGGTCTATAATTATATATAGCCCCCATATAAACCGTTAACCAGATTTGATCTCCGGAGCCTCTTGGAGGAGCAAAATTCATCTGATCCAGTTGAAATTTGCAACGTGGTGTTAGTATAAGGCCGCTAATAACCAAGCCAAAATTGGTCCATATCGGTCTATAGTTATATATAGCTGATCCCCAATCACACAAAAATTGGTCCATATCGGTTCATAATCATGGTTGCCACTCGAGCCAAAAATAATCTACCAAAATTTTATTTTTATAGAAAACATTGTCAAAATGTTATTTCTATAGAAAATTTTATCGAAATGTTATTTCTATAGAAAATTTTGTCAAAATTTTATATCAATAGAAAATTTTGTCAAAATTGTATATCTATAGAAAATTTTGTTAAAATTTTATTTCTATAGAAAATTTTTTCTAAATTTTACTTCTATAGAAAATGTTGTCAAAATTTTATTTCTATATAAACTTTAAACTTAATTATATACGTATTTAATCGGCCTTATTTAGTTTAATATATACCACGTAGGGACTATGTGGTATATATTACGGTGTTAGGAAGTTTTAAGATACCTTGCCATCGGAAAGTGTTACCGCAACCCAAGTATTTCGATTGTGGATGACAGTCTTCAGTAGAAGTTTCTACGCAATCCATGGTGGAGGGTACATAAGCTTCGGCCTGGCCGAACTTACAGCCGAACATACTTGTTTTTTAATTGTTTATAAATTTTATTTGCTACATTTGTTACAAGCAGCAATGCTTACTAGCCCTGGGGTTTTATGTTGGATACAGCCATGTTTGTAACTTGCATTCAATGTCTAAATGCAATAGATTAAAATCATTTGTAAGCTTGTAAACAATAAAATAAATTGTAAATCTGCCAGCAATCAGAGATACGATTTACAAATGATGGCAACCTGAAGTTAGTTGCAATACGTATTTGCTACCCTATAACGATGTAAACACTTGTGGATTACTGTGAACCACAGTACAATAGCTTCACTAAAATGGTAACTAGTTTACAGATGATGTTTAACAGCATTGTTACTGTTTGCTTGTTGATATTCCTGCATGCAGCTGCAACAAATTAAATAGCAACTGTAGCGAAAAAAATGTAATTTAAGTATATATTTATAATGTTTCATACAATTATTCAGCACCAACGAAGATAAAAAAACTAACAAATGAAACATGAAAAAATTAAAAAAAGTAACTCTTGTTTTTTCGTATCTTTAAAACTCTATGCACCTTTGGTGAATAGAGCTACTACAAAGGTAAGGTACCATCAGTGGCAGTATATCAAAATGGGCAAATAAAACCGTCATTCCAATATGTTGTTAGTTGGTCTTATATATTAGCAAAGTGACTTTGCTTCAGCTGCCGGTGCTGTTATTGCTTTTGACGTTGATGTTGATGATGGCGATGGCGATGGTAGCTTTACTATTGTGGCGGTGTTGGCCATGGTAATCCATCTTAATGTATAATTCATACGCAGCAATATATTTTCAAGCCCATGTGAATGTTGTTGGCCATGTTGCATGCTGTCTTGCACCACTTCTTTTTTAGAAAACGAGCATTGTAAATTTGTTTTATTGCTATGTTTATGAGTGTAAAAAGCCATATAATTGTTTACGATTTTTCTCCTTCATCAAGGACAGGGTGTTTCGTGATTTTGTTTTTCCTCTTTTCAAAATGGAAAATTTACGAAAATAGTTTTAAACTCTGTATAGAGATTTTTTGATATAAAAAAATTAATTTATAAAAATTTAACAATTATTATTATTAAATTATTAAAATTTATTATCAGGATTATTTTATATTGATATAGTAGGAAAACTTAATGAAGCACCCTGTAACTTATCTCCAATAAAACCTCACACCGTTAGTTAATGAAATTGTCTACATGAAATACAAGTAATTACTTATACGTAAGTCATTTTATGCACCAAATCCTAATGTAATTTTTAATTTTCATGCTCATTAACAAGTACTTTCAACGAAATATAGAAAAATATTTTTTATTTTCAGATTGAAACTCTATGTCGACTACAAGTGTAGTCAAACTCAAAATTTCGTATCTATGGGAAATTTTCTAAAAATTTCATTTCTATAGAAAATTTTGTCAAAATTTCATGTCTATAAGAAATTTTGTCAAAATTTATTTTCCGTAGAAAATTTTGTCAACATTTATTTTCTGTAGGAAAATTTGTCAAAATATCATTTCTATAGGAAATTTTGTTCTAATTTTATATCTCTAGAAAATTTTGTCAAAATTTCGCTTCTATAGAAAATTTTGTAAAATTTGTATTTCTATAAAAAATTTTGTCAAAATTTTATTTCTATCGAAAATTTTGTCACAATTTTATTTCTATAGAAAATTTTGCCGAAATTTTATTTGTATAGAAAATGTTCGTCAATATTTTATTTATATAGAAAACTTTTGTCAAAATTTTATTTCTATAAAAAATTTTGTCAAAATTTTATTTCTATAGAAAATTTTGCCAAAATTTTATTTCTATAGAAAATTTTGCCAAAATTTTATTTCTATAGAAAATTTTGTCAATATTTTATTTCTATAGAAAATTTTGCCAAAATTTTATTTCTATAGAAAATTTTGTCAAAATTTAATTTCTATAGAAAATTTTGTACAAATTTAATTTCTATAGAAAAAAATTTCTATAATTTTATTTTTTGAGAAATGTTCGTCAAAATTTTATTACTATAGAAAATTTTGTCAAAATTTTATTTCTATAGGAAATTTTTTCAAAATTTTATTTCTCTAGAAAATTTTGACAAAATTGTATTTCTCTAGAAAATTTTGTCACAATTTTATTTCTATAGAAAATTTTGCCGAAATTTTATTTTTTGGGAAATGTTCGTCAAAATTTTATTTCTAAAGAAAATGTTCGTCAAAATTTATTTTCTATAGGAAAATTTGTCAAAATTTAATTTCTATAGGTAATTTTGTTCTAATTTGATTTCTCTAGAAAATTTTGTCAAAATTTGGTTTCTATAGAAAATTATGTCAAAAGTTTATTTCTATAGAAAATTTTGTCAAAATTTTATTTCTATTGAAAATTTTGTCACAATTTTATTTCTATCAAAAAATTTGCCAAAATTGTATTTTTATAAAAAATGTTCGTCAAAATTTTATTTCTATAGAAAATTTTCGATAAAATTTATTTTCTATTGAGAAATTTGTCAAAATTTCATTTCTATAGGTAATTTTGTTCTAATTTTATTTCTCTAGAAAATTTTGTCAAAATTTTGTTTCTATAGAAAATTTTGTCAAAAGTTTATTTCTATAGAAAATTTTGTCAAAATTTTATTTCTATTGAAAATTTTGTCACAATTTTAATTCTATAGAAAAATTTGCAAAAATTGTATTTTTATGAAAAATGTTCGTCAAAATTTAATTCTGAGAAAACTTCGTCAAAACTTTATTTCTATAGAAAATTTTGTGAAAATTTTATTTCTATAGAAAATTTTGTGAAAATTTTATTTCTATAGAAAATTTTTCAAAATTTTATTTCCATAGAAAATGTTGTCAAAATGTTATTTATATTGAAAATTTTTTCACAATTTTATTTCTATAGAAAAATTTGCCAAAATTGTATTTTTATAAAAAATGTTCGTCAAAATTGTATTTCTATAGAAAATTTTCGTAAAAATTTTATTTCTATAGAAAATTTTGTCAAAATTTTATTTTTATAGAAAATGTTCGTCAAAATTTTATTTATATGGAAAATTTTCATCAAAATTTTATTTCTATAGAAAATTGTTTCAAAATTGTATTTCTATAAAAAATGTTGTCAAAATTTTATTTCTATAGAAAATTTTGCCAACATTTTATTTCTATAGAAAATTTTGCCAAAATTTTATTTCTATAGAAAATTTTGTCAATATTTTATTTATATAGAAAATATTGCAGAAATTTAAATTTTTTGGGAAATGTTCATCAAAATTTTATTTCTAAAGAAAATTTTCGTCAAAATTTATTTTCTATAGGAAAATTTGTCAAAATTTCATTTCTATAGGTAATTTTGTTCTAATTTTATTTTTCTAGAAATTTTGTTTCTATAGAAAATTTTGTCAAAAGTTTATTTCTAAATTTTGTTAAAATTTTATTTCTATAGAAAAATTTGTCAAAATTTTATTTATATAGAAAATTTTGTCAAAATTTTATTTCTATTGGAAATTTTGTCAAAATTTTATTTCTATAGAAAATTTTGTCAAAATTTTATTTCTATAGAAAACTTTGTCAAAATTTTATTTCTCTAGAAAATTTTGTCACAATTTTATTTCTATAGAAAATTTTGCCGAAATTTTATTTTTTGGGAAATGTTTGTCAACAGTTTATTTCTATAGAAAATTTTCGTTAAAATTTATTTTGTATTGTGTAATTTGTCAAAATTTCATTTCTATAGGAAATTTTTTCAAAATTCTATTTCTATACAAAATATTCGTCAAAATTTATTTTCTGTTGGAAAATTTGACAAAATTTCATTTTCTATAGGAAATTTTGTCAAAATTTATTTTCTATAGAAAATTTTATCAAAATTTATTTTCTGTAGGAAAATTTGTCAAAATTTCATTTCTATAGGAAATTTTGTTCTAATTTTATTTCTCTAGAAAATTTTGTCACAATTTTGTTTCTATAGAAAATTTTATCAAAAGTTCATTTCTATAGAAAATTTTGTCAAAATTTTATTTCTGTTGAAAATTTCATTTCTATAGAAAATTTTTCAAAATTTTATTTCCATAGAAAATGTTGTCAAAATGTTATTTATATTGAAAATTTTTTCACAATTTTATTTCTATAGAAAAATTTGCCAAAATTGTATTTTTATAAAAAATGTTCGTCAAAATTGTATTTCTATAGAAAATTTTCGTAAAAATTTTATTTCTATAAAAAATTTTGTCAAAATTTTATTTTTATAGAAAATGTTCGTCAAAATTTTATTTATATGGAAAATTTTCATCAAAATTTTATTTCTATAGAAAATTGTGTCAAAATTTTATTTCTATAAAAAATGTTGTCAAAATTTTATTTCTATAGAAAATTTTGCCAACATTTTATTTCTATAGAAAATTTTGCCAAAATTTTATTTCTATAGAAAATTTTGTCAATATTTTATTTATATAGAAAATATTGCAGAAATTTAAATTTTTTGGGAAATGTTCATCAAAATTTTATTTCTAAAGAAAATTTTCGTCAAAATTTATTTTCTATAGGAAAATTTGTCAAAATTTCATTTCTATAGGTAATTTTGTTCTAATTTTATTTTTCTAGAAATATTGTTTCTATAGAAAATTTTGTCAAAAGTTTATTTCTAAATTTTGTTAAAATTTTATTTCTATAGAAAAATTTGTCAAAATTTTATTTCTATAGAAAATTTTGTCAAAATTTTATTTCTATTGGAAATTTTGTCAAAATTTTATTTCTATAGAAAATTTTGTCAAAATTTTATTTCTATAGAAAACTTTGTCAAAATTTTATTTCTCTAGAAAATTTTGTCACAATTTTATTTCTATAGAAAATTTTGCCGAAATTTTATTTTTTGGGAAATGTTTGTCAACAGTTTATTTCTATAGAAAATTTTCGTTAAAATTTATTTTGTATTGTGTAATTTGTCAAAATTTCATTTCTATAGGAAATTTTTTCAAAATTCTATTTCTATACAAAATATTCGTCAAAATTTATTTTCTGTTGGAAAATTTGACAAAATTTCATTTTCTATAGGAAATTTTGTCAAAATTTATTTTCTATAGAAAATTTTATCAAAATTTATTTTCTGTAGGAAAATTTGTCAAAATTTCATTTCTATAGGAAATTTTGTTCTAATTTTATTTCTCTAGAAAATTTTGTCACAATTTTGTTTCTATAGAAAATTTTATCAAAAGTTCATTTCTATAGAAAATTTTGTCAAAATTTTATTTCTGTTGACAATTTTGTCACAATTTTATTTCTAAAGAAAAATTGGCGAAATTGTATTTTTATAAAAGATGTTCGTCAAAATATTATTTCTATAGAAAATTTTCGTCAAAACTTTTTTCTATAAAAAATGTTCGTCAAAATTTTATTTCTATAGAAAATTTTCGTCAAAACTTTTTTCTATAGAAAATTTGGTCAAAATTTTATTTCTATAGAAAATGTAGTCAAAATTTAATATCTATAGAAAATTTTGTCAAATTTTTATTAAAAAAAAAAAATTGTCAAAATTTTATTTCTATAGAAAAGTTTGCCTAAATTTTATTTTTTTGGGCAATGTTTGTCAAAATTTTATTTCTATAGAAAATTTTGTCAAAATTTATTTTCTATAGGAAATTTTTTCAAAATTTTATTTCTCTAGAAAATTTTGTCAAAATTTTATTTCTCTAGAAAATTTTGTCACAATTTTATTTCTATAGAAAATTTTGCCTAAATTTTATTTTTCGGAAAATGTTCGTTAAAATTTTATTTCTATAGAAAATTTTCGTCTAAATTTTATTTCTGTAGAAAATTTTCATAAAAATTTTATTTCTTATTTCTGTAAAAATTTTGTCAACATTTCTTTTCTATAATTTTTTTTTTATTTTAATTCTATAGGAAATTTTCTCAAAATTTTATTTCTGTAGGAAATTTAATGAAAATTTCATTAGTATAGGAACTTTCCTAACATTTCATTTCTATAGGAACTTTCTTAACATTTCATTTCTATAGGAAATTTTTTCAATATGTCATTTCTGTTCTATTGATTTCAGCTTTAAACCGTGCGTTGACTAGGTAAGGTAAGGTAAGGTTAGGTGGCAGCCCGATGTATCAGGCACACTTAGACTATTCAGTCCATTGTGATACCACATTGGTGAACTTCTCTCTTATCACTGAGTGCTGCCCGATTCCATGTTAAGCTCAATGACAAGGGACCTCCTTTTTATAGCCGAGTCCGAACGGCGTTCCACATTGCTGTGAAACCACTTAGAGAAGCTTTGAAACCCTCAGAAATGTCACCAGCATTACTGAGGTGGGATAATCCACCGTTGAAAAACTTTTTGGTGTTCGGTCGAAGCAGGAATCGAACCCACGACCTTGTGTATGCAAGGCGGGCATGCTAACCATTGCACCACGGTGCGTTGACTATATTTGTCAAATTAATTTCTATAAATAATGTTGTCAAAATGTAATTTCTATAAGAAATTTTTGTCAAAATTCCATTTCCATAGGAAATTGTGGCAAAATTACGTTTCTATAGGAAATTTTTTTCTAAATTCCATTTCTATAGGAAATTTTGTCAACATTTAATATCGGTAGGACAAACTGTCACCATCGGTAGGAAATGTTAACAAAATTTCATTTCTATAAAAAATGTTGTCAAAATTTTGCCAAAGTTTAATTTCTTGACAAAATTTTGCTAAAATTTCATTTCATAAAAATTTTGTCAAAATTTCATGTCTATAGGAAACCTTGTCAAAATTTCATTTCTACACAAAATTTTGTCAAAATTTCGGTTCTATGTGAATTTTGTTCACAATTTTATTTTAATGAATAACTTTTTATTTCTATGAACAATTTTGTCAAAATTTCATTTTTGCAGATCTTAAATATTTAGTTGTGATTTTGTTTAAAGTTGTTGGTAATTATATAGAAAACTAATACAAAATAATTGTTTTATTCTTACAAATAAATCCAATTAATTACAAATTAAGAAGGCATTCAATATCGAATATCTTTCTTTGTTTTCTTTTAGTAGACTCTTCGTAAACTATTTACCAAAAAAAAATTGTAAATTATTAGATTTCATTCCAAATATTATTTCGATATGATTGATTTGTTCATTACATAAAACTTATTTCCTGGAAATTATCTAAGCAAGTATTGAGAGTCGTGTGTCAAAGAATTCCAAAACTTATTCAAGCGATAACTAACTGTCTAGTGGTACTTGGGTAAGAGTAAACAAATTGGTAATAATCATAGGTTAATTTAGATAAACTTGTACACCAAGAATTCCTCCTACATTTGTCTGTATGATTTCAAGGTTTACCGACCAGCCTCATAGCTGGCAAAAACATTCAGGCTAAGTAGGCAGACGAACCGGTAGATACTCATCTCGGCGCTAGAACCACCAACGTTTATTTGGACTCATTACAAACTTCTACATCTTGTTCTCATTCTAATTATTATTGTTATTATTATTTAATTACTTTTTGTACTTAGAAAACAGAAACTTTGAGTGGTATTAGATGGAACACTGGAATTACAGACATGAAGCAGAAGCATCACCAATAGCAACCACAAACGTAAGTTAAAGTTAAACATTTATGTAAAACATGTTTAAATATTTACGAAAAATTTTCTTAAACTTTTTGTAAACAATGGCATATGGTGGAGATGCAGCATTGGAAGGGCAATGTATATAGCCATACATAATATTTCATACAGTCCGAGTGGAGGGGTTGAATATAAAGATGGGGTTAAAATATTTGTATATGATTGTATGTTTCCGACATTAAACAAAAAAAAAATATTTTCTATCTTACGATTTCACACAACAAACAATGTTTATCTCTCTGGGATCGAAACATGGACCGATATAGCCAATCTTCAAACCTGACCTGCCTGCAAACTAAAGATGAGTTTTTTTTTTTCAAAATTTCATTGCCATTGTAAATTATGTCAAAAATTCATTGCTTTTGTAAATTTTGTCAAAAATCCATTTCTATAGGCAACTTTTTCAAAATTTCTACTTAAAATTTTATTTCTACACAAAATTTTGCCAAAATTTCATGTCTACTCAAAATTATGTTAAAATTTCATTTCTATAGGAAATTATTTTAAAATTTAATTTTTTACAGGAAACTTTAACAAAATTTTATTTCTACACAAAATTATGTCAAAATTTCATTTCTATAGGAAATTTTGTCAACATTTCATTTCTATAGGGAGCTTTATCAAAATTTCCTTTCTATAGGAAATTTTATCAAAATTTTATTTCAATAGGAAATTTTATCAAAATCTCATTTCAATAGGAAATTTTGCAAAATTTTATTTCTATAGGAAATTTTATCAAAATCTCATTTCAATAGGAAATTTTGCAAAATTTCATTTCTATAGGAAATTTTGTCAAAATTTCATTTCTAAAGGAAATATTGTCAAAATTTTATTTCAATAGGAAATTTGATCAAAATTTCATTTCTACACAAAATTATGTCACATTTTCATTTCTGTAGGAAGTTTTATCAAAATTTCATTCCTACACAAAATTATGTCAAATTTTCATTTCTATAGGAATATTTATCAAAATTTAATTTCAGTTGGAAATTTTGTCAAAATTTCATTTCTAAAGGAAATTTTGTCAAAATTTCTTTTCTATGGGAGATTTTGTCAAAATTTCATTTCTATGGGAAATTTTGTCAAAATTTCATTTCTATAGGGAATTTTGTCAAATTTTTATTTCTATAGGAAGTTTTAGCAAAATTTCATTTCTACACAAAATTATGTCAAAATTTCATTTCTATAGAAAGTTGAATGAAAATTTCATTTCTAAAGAAAATTTTGTCAAAATGTTATTTCTGTAGCAAATTTGATCAAAATTTCATTTCTATAGCAAGTTTTATCAAAATTTCATTTCAATAGGAAATTTTGTCAAAATTTCATTTCAATAGGAAATTTTGTCAAAATTTCATTTCTATAGGAAATTGTTATCAAAATTTCATTTCTAACGAAAATTGCGTCAAAATTTTGTTTCGGTACGAAATTTTATCAAAATTTAATTTCTATAGGAAGTTTTATCAAAATTTAATTTCTAAAGAAATTTGTCAAAATTTTATTTCTGTACGAAATTTGATCAAAATTTTATTTCAATAGGAAATTTTATCAAAATCTCATTTCAATAGGAAATTTTGCAAAATTTCATTTCTATGGGAAATTTTATCAAAATTTCATTTCAATAGGAAATTTTGCAAAATTTCATTTCTATAGGAAATTTTGTCAAAATTTCATTTCCAAAGGAAATATTGCCAAAATTTTATTTCTATAGGAAATTTGATCAAAATTTCATTTCTACACAAAATTATGTCAAATTTTCATTTCTGTAGGAAGTTTTATCAAAATTTCATTCCTACACAAAATTATGTCAAATTTTCATTTCTATAGGAAGATTTATCAAAATTTAATTTCAGTTGGAAATTTTGTCAAAATTTCATTTCTAAAGGAAATTTTGTCAAAATTTCTTTTCTATGGGAGATTTTGTCAAAATTTCATTTCTATGGGAAATTTTGTCAAAATTTCATTTCTATAGGGAATTTTGTCAAATTTTTATTTCTATAGGAAGTTTTAGCAAAATTTCATTTCTACACAAAATTATGTCAAAATTTCATTTCTATAGAAAGTTGAATGAAAATTTCATTTCTAAAGAAAATTTTGTTAAAATGTTATTTCTGTAGCAAATTTGATCAAAATTTCATTTCTATAGGAAGTTTTATCAAAATTTCATTTCAATAGGAAATTTTGTCAAAATTTCATTTCAATAGGAAATTTTGTCAAAATTTCATTTCTATAGGAAATTGTTATCAAAATTTCATTTCTAACGATAATTGCGTCAAAATTTTGTTTCTGTACGAAATTTTATCAAAATTTAATTTCTATAGGAAGTTTTATCAAAATTTAATTTCTAAAGAAATTTGTCAAAATTTTATTTCTGTACGAAATTTTATCAAAATTTTATTTCAATAGGAAATTTTATCAAAATCTCATTTCAATAGGAAATTTTGCAAAATTTCATTTCTATGGGAAATTTTATCAAAATTTCATTTCAATAGGAAATTTTGCAAAATTTCATTTCTATAGGAAATTTTGTCAAAATTTCATTTCCAAAGGAAATATTTCTATAGGAAATTTGATCAAAATTTCATTTCTACACAAAATTATGTCAAATTTTCATTTCTGTGGGAAGTTTTATGAAAATTTCATTCCTACACAAAATTATGTCAAATTTCCATTTCTATAGGAAGATTTATCAAAATTTAATTTCAGTAGGAAATTTTGTCAAAATTTCATTTCTAAAGGAAATTTTGTCAAAATTTCATTTCTAAAGGAAATTTTGTCAAAATTTCTTTTCTATGGGAGATTTTGTCAAAATTTCATTTCTATGGGAAATTTTGTCAAAATTTCATTTCTATAAGGAATTTTGTCAAATTTTTATTTCTATAGGAAGTTTTAGCAAAATTTTATTTCTACACAAAATTATGTCAAAATTTCATTTCTATAGAAAGTTGAATGAAAATTTCATTTCTAAAGAAAATTTTGTCAAAATGTTATTTCTGTAGCAAATTTGATCAAAATTTCATTTCTATAGGAAGTTTTATCAAAATTTCATTTCAATAGGAAATTTTGTCAAAATTTCATTTCTATAGGAAATTGTTATCAAAATTTCACTTCTAACGAAAATTGCGTCAAAATTTTGTTTCTGTACGAAATTTTATCAAAATTTAATTTCTATAGGAAGTTTTATCAAAATTTAATTTCTAAAGAAATTTGTCAAAATTTTATTTCTGTACGAAATTTTATCAAAATTTTATTTCAATAGGAAATTTTATCAAAATCTCATTTCAATAGGAAATTTTGCAAAATTTCATTTCTATGGGAAATTTTATCAAAATTTCATTTCAATAGGAAATTTTGCAAAATTTCATTTCTATAGGAAATTTTGTCAAAATTTCATTTCCAAAGGAAATATTTCTATAGGAAATTTGATCAAAATTTCATTTCTACACAAAATTATGTCAAATTTTCATTTCTGTGGGAAGTTTTATGAAAATTTCATTCCTACACAAAATTATGTCAAATTTCCATTTCTATAGGAAGATTTATCAAAATTTAATTTCAGTAGGAAATTTTGTCAAAATTTCATTTCTAAAGGAAATTTTGTCAAAATTTCATTTCTAAAGGAAATTTTGTCAAAATTTCTTTTCTATGGGAGATTTTGTCAAAATTTCATTTCTATGGGAAATTTTGTCAAAATTTCATTTCTATAAGGAATTTTGTCAAATTTTTATTTCTATAGGAAGTTTTAGCAAAATTTTATTTCTACACAAAATTATGTCAAAATTTCATTTCTATAGAAAGTTGAATGAAAATTTCATTTCTAAAGAAAATTTTGTCAAAATGTTATTTCTGTAGCAAATTTGATCAAAATTTCATTTCTATAGGAAGTTTTATCAAAATTTCATTTCAATAGGAAATTTTGTCAAAATTTCATTTCTATAGGAAATTGTTATCAAAATTTCACTTCTAACGAAAATTGCGTCAAAATTTTGTTTCTGTACGAAATTTTATCAAAATTTAATTTCTATAGGAAGTTTTATCAAAATTTAATTTCTAAAGAAATTTGTCAAAATTTTATTTCTGTACGAAATTTTATCAAAATTTCATTTCTACACAAAATTATGTCAAAATTTAATTTCTATAGGACGTTTTATCACAATTTCATTTCTATAGGAAGTTTTATCAAAATTTCATTTCTATAGGAAGTTTTATCAAAAATTCATTTCTATAGGATATGTTATCAAAAATTCATTTCTATAGGAAATTCTATCAAAATTTCATTTCTAAAGAAAATTTTGTCGAAATTTTATTTCTGTACGAAATGTTATCAACATTTAATTTCTATAGGAAGTTTTATCATAATTTCATTTCTAAAGAAATTTGTCAAAATTTTATTTCTGTACGAAATTTTATTAAAATTTCATTTCTACACAAAATTAATTTCTATAGGACGTTTTATTAAAATTTCATTTCTATAGGAAGTTTTATGAACATTTCATTTCTATAGGAAATTGGATCAAAATTTCATTTCTAAAGAAAACAATTTTATCAAAAATCAATTTCTATAGGAAATTTTGTCAAACTTTCATTTCCATACGATTTTTTTTTTCAAAATGTAATTTCTAAAGAAAATTTTGTCAATATTTCAATTCTTTAGGAAATTTTATTAAAATTTCATTTCAATAGGAAATTTCGCCAAAATTTCAATTCTTTAGGAAATTTTATTAAAATGTCATTTCAATAGGAAATTTTGCCAAAATTTCAATTCTATAGGAAATTTTATTAAAATTTCATTTCAATAGGAAATTTTGCCAAAATTTCAGTTCCATAGGAATTTTTGTCAGAATTTCATTACTATAAGAGATTTAAATTTAATTTCTATAAAAATTTTGTCAAAATGCCATTTGTATAGGAAATTTTGTCTAAAGTTCGTTGCTATATTTTTTTTTTTTTCAAAATTTCACTTCTACAGGAAATTTTGTCAAAATTTCATTTCTATGGAAATTTTTTTCAAAATTTGTTCAAATTTCATTTCTATGAGAAATTTTTTTTTAATTTAATTTCATTTCATTTTTACCTCAAATTAATAACACTACCTTCGTTTTCTGTTGTGCCATGAACCTGTTTATTTGTCATTTACATCTTAAGACACATTTGTAATTTGTGTGTGAACGAGTACATCTTTGTGTATTCAAATAATTTTGTTGATTTAAAAACGACTACATGAATTTATGATTATACATAGTAGATACGTATTCTCGCCTATGCTCAGGCTCAGAGTCAGTCCGATCCATAAGATGTATATTGAAATGTTTGTATCGAAGACTGTTGGATGACTGTCTATATATGTATGGTGTTGGCGTATGCTAAAGTTGTTATCATAAATATTGTAAAATGTTCATTTATTTGGAGATTACATTTATAAATTCAGGTAAACAAGAAAACACTTAAATATCTGTAAAGATGCGAGATATCTTTAAACATAGTTGTGTAAAATTAAGGCTTTAATTAAAATTTCATATATTATTTAAACGTAATAATGGATCAATAAAGGATCAGATAAAACACTTGTGAGTCAACCGGAATGCCCTCTAAAATAAAACAAAACTAGCAATATAGAAAGATAGCATTTCTCTTTGCAGTTATGTCAATATTTAGTTTTACGGTCAACCATGTGATTGCCTTAATTAGTTGTTTTAGACAAAATTTTACCATTACACTGATCGTCTCGGAATAAAGAAATTTGTAAAAGTATCCTGGTTGTCCGTCTGTCTGTTTAATTTTTCAAGAATTTTAAATTTTTTATCGAATTCCCATAATCCATTTTTATCGTCCATATAATGGTTGACTTTTTATATCTTTACTACAAAGCCAAAAAGCGTTAAAAAATTGAGATGTTTTTTAACATTTTATTTTAAAAACTGTTTTACTTGAAAACAAGTAAGGAAAGTCTAAACTCGGGTTGGGCCGACATTTTCGATACCATCTGAAATCCTTACAATTTTTTGGGTGCTATAGATAAAGGTTTATGTTCCCATATACATACATTTAGAACTGAACCGACAATATATTTAAGACTTTTTTTGAAAATCTATTGATTTAAAATTTAAGTCGGTTAATGGCCTGGGGTGGAACACAATGTTAGTAAAAAATATGGTAAACATTTAAATATGAACCAATTTCGAGGCAACATTGCAAAAGTGTATTTATGATTTATCGGTCGATAGACATGTATTAGAAGTATAGGGAAATTGGAGTCATTTTTACAAGTTTTCGACTAAGCAGTGGCGATTTTACAAGGAAAATGTTGGTATTTTGACCATCTTTGTCGATCAGAAAAACATATATATGGGAGCTATATCTAAATCTGAACCGAATTCAACCAAATTTGGCACGCATAGCAACAAAGCTAATTTTACTCCCTGTGCAACAATTTCAACTAAAACGGAGTAAAAAATTGGCCTCCATAGTCATATGAGTATAAATCGGGCGAAAGTTATATATGGGAGCTATATCTAAATCTGAACTGATTTGAATAAAATTAACCACACTTGATTACACTACTAAATGTACTCCTAATGCAAACTTTCAATCAAATTGGGCTAAAACTCTAGCTTCTGTGGCCATATAAGTCCATATCGGGCGAAAGATATATATGGGAGCTATATCTCAATCTGAACCGATTTTATTCAAATTTTTCGCACTTGACTACACTACTAATTGTACTCCTAGTGCAAAATTTCAATCAAATTGGGGTAAAACTCTGGCTTCTGGGGCCATATAAGTCCATATCGGGCGAAATATAAATATTTGGAGCTATATCTAAATCTGAACCGATTTCAACAAAATTTTGCACATTTTACTGAACGACCAAGTGTTATATTTGTGCAAAATTTCAAGCAAATTAGGGTAAAACTCTGGCTTCTGGGGCCATATATTTAAGTGCATATCGGGCGAAAGATATATATGGGAGCTATATCTAAATCTGAACCGATTTCTTCCAAAATCAATAGGGTTCTATTCTGACCCAAATCAGGAACTTGTGCCTAATTTGAAGTCGATTGGACTAAAACTGCGACCTAGACTTTGATCACAAAAATGTGTTCACAGACAGACGGACGTGGCTAGATCGACTCAGAGACCCACCCTGAGCATTATTGTCAAAGATACCATGTGTTTATCTCGTTTCCTTCTGGGTGTTGCAAACATATGCACACAGAGAATACGGATTGGTTGTGATAACCGAATTTATTGCCAACCCCCTTTTGGCAGTTGCAGCTACTATCAGTTGGCAGTTGTGTCACCCGAATGATTCGGTCGATACAACTAATATCACATATGGTGTTGGTTGGGTCTGCCGACGACATTGGTTGTGATTACCTTCATAATTCGGTTGTGTTGCCCAACCTTGATAATAGTCATGACCGAATTAAAAAGCAATTCCTTTCCAGTTAAATATTTTATTATATTTAAATATGTTTATAGTGGTACAAACTGTTCTAACTACAAGATATTTCATAACAAAAGATGAAAATTGAATTTTGTTTGCAATTAAGTTGGTTGTAAATCAGCTTATATATCCTTCGTTATAAATTGATCAAATCATCCAAACCGGCAAAAAATCGTTGCTAAAAAAAAAACAAAAAACCATCGTTTAATAAATTGAGATGTACAAATAAAAACGACTGAAAGATCGGCCTAGCCGAATTCTAAGTACCCAACACCATGCAGGACTTATAAAGGGGACTGATCCGTTCGAGTCGGTTACTGTCAGGAATTCCAACCAAACTGTTTTCTGTGTGTATAAATACTGACGGCAAACTTTTACTCCGGTTTATAGCTAGATACGCTAAATTTGGTCGAAATTGGATCAGATTTAGATTTAATACATATCTTTCGCCCAATGACGACGGATGTCATAGTGTCGCTTCGGAAATTTTGTACATAGATGGTATCGAATATGTACATCTACAGAATGGTGCAGGGTATAATATAACTCACCCGCCCGACTTTAGACTTGCCTTACTTGAATACTCACCATCATTCCATTGCAATAAATTTATCATTCCGCTTGTAACGCAAACGAAATATCGATTTCCGACTATATAAACCTATATTTGTTCTTGATCAGGGAGAAATTCTAAGACGATATCCTTCTGTATTTCTGGCTGTGTGTCTGTTGTAATGACGCTATAGCTTTCAATAATGAATTTACCGTGCTGAAATTTTACACAAACTCGTCTTTTGTCTGCATGCAGGTCAAATTTGAAGATGGTTTTAATATAGCACCATATAAAGTGATGATCTGAGTTGGGTTCTTCAGCATCGAGACATCGCAATTTCTATTAGAGCAAATTGAATCTTAGATATTTTGGGTCCCGGAAATATGTGTATGGAATTTGGAGTGCCGCTCTGACTTCTTGTGTTTCTCGAAACCGACATTTTTATCAGATTTTGTTGAAATTGGAAAACTAGAGTTAATTTGTTTTTTCCTAAAATTGGAAAAATTTGGTTTATATTGGTATAGGTTATTGTTCTCATATACACCGGTCTCTCGAATTATCTTCTTCAGGGACAAGAAGGAGCACTGATCACCCAAATTGCACGGGACTAGAAATAAAACCGATCTGCTTGGAAGAGTAGATTTTACCTCTTACAAAGTTCTGGATCCAAGCTGAACCTCAACCTCCGAATTTATGTTTTATATATGCTAGAAGTGCGGCACAATGAGTTGAGTTCTGTAAAAAATATTTCCAATACAAACCATTGTTTTTAATTTCTTGCCCACATCCTCTTCACAGACCATTCTTGCTCTGTTACGATCACAAATAACAGAAAATATCGATATTTTTGCCATTTTTTGTTTGTTTTAATGTTTCAAATAATACAAAAAAATCTTCAACTTATTTTCATTAATACAAAAGACATTTAAAAAATTCGAAATGTTATTCGGTTGTGAATACTATATGAAAGTGGTAACTGCTGAATGATAGTTGAGAATTTTCCTTACGGTTGGTCGTATCAACCAATTTGAATCAAAATTAATCAAATGAGGTAGGTTCGGTTGCCACAACCAATTATCTTGTAGCACGACAGAAAATCTGTTAAAAATCTCAACTAATGGTTACAGGTATGACCAAATGCATGTAAGTACAGAAAATTGGTATAATCAACTTTTACTTATTTCTAAATACAGAATATTCGTAAATTCAACCGAATTCCAACTAATCTATTCTCTGTGTGCACTAACTTATAATACCCTGTTCCACATTGTGGCGCAGGCTATAATAATATCTACGTGAAGACGAGTCTGAATTTGGAAATTTAAGTTGTCGTTAATATGATTTTGGAGGACTCTGATAGCTAATGAAGAAAAATGCTGAAAAAACGAAAACATTACAATTTGTTTTCTAGAATCATGTACGCAAAACTTAAATTTAAAAGAGAATTGTGTCTTAAATTTATCCTTACTTCAATTCTCCGCTTCTTTTGCGCGGAATCAATAGCAAAATCATTAGTGTAAAGACAAAATCTTTGGAACCGGGCATGATTTTTTAAGTGTACTTTCGTGCAGCATGTGATGGCTTTATCGTCCTTTTGACGGCCATGATTCGTGTCGCCAATTCGAACAAATCTAAAATTTTGTTATTGCATATATTTTCTGTTCTTGAAAAATGAAATGAAAAAAAGAGAAAATATATCGCACTACTTTGTTGCATTACAAATCAGCCACGCTGTACTTGTCATATGTAGGCTGTTATATTGATCCATTAGATCAAATAATTCGCATTGGAAAAGTCGATGAAATTATTGAAAAATTTGACCAAGAATGTCACATAAGCGGCCACGAAATCGCTAAGAAACTAAATATTCCAAAGGCTGACTATAAAAAGAACTTCGATTTTGTGGAACCGAATGAATTTACTGTGCAAAATTAATATTCTTTTTTTGAAACAAAATGAAATCGAAACATTTCAGAAGCGAATGGAAACACCATTTAGGACTTTATTCCAACATTTCAGAATTTATTTCAAAATTTAATATTCCTTTTAATTTATTATTTTTATAAACCATGTCAATAAAATGCCTCAAGGCCAAGAAAATAAGAAGATACCACTACGAAATATTTTGCAACTTTGCCATCATAATTTTTTGACTTAGAGGGAACTTTAGTTTTAATACTTACTTCTGCCTTGCTAGCATAAAGTTTCATAATAACAGCATTCTTATTTTGTGAAAAAAAATAACATGGATTTTTATATAAAAAAACAAAACTTTTTAAAACTTATATTCCCAGTACTTCCATGTTTATATCCACGAACCACAGCGTGTAATATTTTATCCTCTTGAACAGTTTGTTTCTTTTTGTGATCTGTGGCAATTTCTCTCTAAATGGTTGACTAGTTGGCTGGCACATCATTTAAGATTTATTCACTTTTTTCTGGCTGCCTTCACTCAACATAAATGTAATGCTTTTATGTCAGTAATTCATAGAAAAATCTTTATAAACTTTATATAATAACTTTATATGTAAATAAACAGCTTAAACCCACGTCAAAAAAAAACATAAACGAAGAGGAAACCCCTACATCAAAAGTTAAAAAAAAATTGAGGGGACAAAACAAAATAAAAAAGAAAACTTTCAAATGAAGTATGTAAGTAGGGGACCATTTCCGTCGCCAAGATTACTTAAACAAATTATAAAACAAAAGAAATAAGGAAAGTTGAAAGTCAGGCATAAGCCGACCTTATTATACCCTTCACCTTACCTGATGCCAATTTTTCCTTTTTTCTATGCCAAACTCAAATTTTTACCTAAACAATTATATGGAGCGAGGTATACTGTAGTGGCTTTCCAACTGGTCAAAGTTGGGCAATGGTTGCCATGCCTATCCTGCATACTTGGGTTCAATTCCAGTTCCTCTCTCCGTAATGCTACACTCAATAAAAATTGAACCCTATATGGCACTAAAGCCATTTAGTTCATGGAATTATTATGTTTTGAGGAAATTTTCTTAACTTTAATAATTTTTTTTGTACGTTAGCTAAATGAACTAAAAAAACAAGGAAAAGATCTACACAAATAAAGCATAAAGATTTACTAAATTTTTGTCTTTCACATAATAGTTCAGAATGTCTTCAAATTTGTAAATTTGTACTAAAAAAATTTTGCATTTTTGAACTCCAATTTTTTTCCTTCACACTACGAAATTTTCTTTAACAAATGAGCAAAATTAATTGTATGCAAGAAATTTTATTTAATTTGTGGAAAAATATTTACTTATTTTTGTAAAATCGGTGTGAGTACTTCGATAGTAATACAATTTAGTTAAAATTTTGTGAAATTAATCAAAATTTTCTAAATTAACCAAAATTTTCTTTTCTGGTTGCTTCACTGTTTTATTTTTTGAGTGTAGTGACTATGCAGAGTATTTCAAAGCTTCTCTAGGTAGTTTCATCGCAATGTCAAAAACCATTCGGACTCGGCTATAAAAAGGAGGTCCTTTGTCATTGAAGCTGAAATAGCGGACAGCCATTATACCTAACCTAACAGCTCCATATATCCATAAGGATGTTTTCGAGAGTTTCTTTGCTACAAATATTAAAGTTCTTTAGCTTTGTTTTCATATATGTCCAGGGAGCCACCGTGGTGCAATGGTTAGCATGCCCGCCTTGCATACACAAGGTCGTGGGTTCGATTCCTGCTACGACCGAACACCAAAAAGTTTTTCAGCGGTGGATTATCCCACCTCAGTAATGCTGGTGACATTTCTGAGGGTTTCAAAGCTTCTCTAAGTGGTTTCACTGCAATGTGGAACGCCGTTCGGACTCGGCTATAAAAAGGAGGTCCCTTGTCATTGAGCTAAACATGGAATCGGGCAGCACTCAGTGATAAGAGAGAAGTTCACCACTGTGGTATCACAATGGACTGAATAGTCTAAGTGAGCCTGATACATCGGGCTGCCACATAACCTAACCTAACCTAACCTTCATATATGTCCATAGGTGTTCAATTGGACTCAAGTTCGGGCTCTGCGGAGGGTGAGGTAATACTTTTTTTGTGTTATATAGCAAGTATTCTTTGAGAATATGGGACGAATACTTGGAGTCATTATCTTAACGGGTGATACGGTCAAAATTTGGTCAATATAAACTTGACGTATTTCTTTCAATTTTGCATTTAAAAAACCTGAATACCCCTGAAGGTGTGTGTGTGTGTGTAGAAGGTGTGAAGGTGTGTGTGTGTGTAGAATGTTGCTCCTATTTTGATTTTGGAATTCACTCTTCAGTTGTCAAAATGCTGTCCAAGCAAGAAGAGCAGCGTATCAAAATTTTGCTCGCGTATCGCGAAAATCCGAGCTACTCGCACGCAAAGCTGTCAAAATCGCTAAAAGTTGCCAAATCAACCGTTACAAATGTAATTAGAGTGGTTGGGGAACGTTTGTCGACAGCCAGGAAGTCTGGATCGGGGGGAAATCGAAAACCGAAAGCCGCTGAGACGATAAAGAGAGTTGCCGGTAGTTTCAAGCGAAACCCTAACCTCTCTCTCCGAGATGCCGCAAATAAGCTGGGTGTATCGTCTACAACCGTGCATCGAGCCAAAAAACGAGCCGGACTATCGACTTACAAGAAGGTAGTGACTCCAAATCGCGATGATAAACAAAATACGACGGCCAAAGCGCGATCCCGGAGGCTGTACACGACGATGCTGACGAAGTTTGACTGCGTGGTAATGGTAACGACGAAACCTTCGTCAAAGCAGCTTCCGGAACAGGAGTTTTATACGGCAAAAGGAAGGGGAAAGGTAGCAGATATTTTAATATCTAGTTTGGCAAGCCATCTGTACCTGTGGCTTGAAAAGCAGCATTTTCATAGCTTCCGGGACTGTCAACCAAGAAATTTATAACGTCTGCTGCCTTTCCTGAAGAAACACGGTTGTTCCGTACTGTTTTGGCCGGATTTGGCATTTTGCCATTACGGTAAAAAGGCCATGGAGTGGTACGCCGCCAACAACGTGCAGGTGGTTCCCAAGGACAAGAACCCTCCCAACACGCCAGAGCTCCGCCCAATTGAGAAATACTGGGCTAGTGTCAAGCGGAACCTAAAGAAGACCAAAAAACCTGCTAAGGACGAGCAGCAGTTCAAGGCAAACTGGCTTTCTGGACAAGTTGGCTGTACAAAATCTGATGGCAGGTGTCAAGCGTGAGGCCCGGCAATTCGGATTTGGAAAAGCGAAAGCCTAACTGAATATTTTTCCTGAATTTTATACTAATTGAACTTGAAAAAGAAATTTAATTTGATTTTTTAAATAAACGATTTCACCGATTTACACGCGTTTTCCCTTGACCAAATTGTGACCGTATCACCCTTTAGACAAACCCACATCCATCTTCCAGACCCAGTTTTTGGGCTGATTCATCCAAATTATTCTTCAGAATATTTAAATTGTCTATTTTGATTTGTTTTGTTGTTGTTTGTTTTATTTCAGCTTAAAACCATATATATTTTGTGTATATTTCTTTCCATAAATATGAGGTTTCCAACGGCATATGCAGGCCGCCATATTCCCACCTACATGATTACCAGTATGTGTAATATGGCGTTTTCCTTTTTATACCCTCCACCATAGGATGGGGGGTATATTAACTTTGTCATTCCGTTTGTAACACATCGAAATATTGCTCTAAGACCCCATAAAGTATATATTCTGGGTCGTGGTGAAATTCTGAGTCGATTTGAGCATGTCCGTCTGTTGAAATCACGCTAACTTCCGAACGAAACAAGCTATCGACTTGAAACTTGGCATAGGTAATTGCTATTAATGTAGGTCGAATGGTATTGCAAATGGGACATATCGGACAACTTTTACGCATAGCCCCCATATAAACCGAACCCCGATTTGGCTTGCAGAGCCTCTTGGAGGAGCAATTCATCGGATCCGGTTGAAATTTGGTATGTGTTGTTAGTATATGGTCTATAATAACCATGCAAAAATTGGTCCATATCGGTCAATAATTATATAGCCCCCATATAAACCGATCCCCAGATTTGACCTCCGGAGCCTCTTAAAGGAGCAAAATTCATTCGATCCGGTTGAAATTTTGTATGTGGTGTTAGTATATGGTCTATAACAACCATGCAAAAATTGGTAAATATAGGTCCATAATTATATATAGCCCCCATATAAACCGATCCCCAGATTTGAACTCCGGAGTCTCTTGGAAAAGCAAATGTAATCCGATCCGGTTGAAATTTGGTACGTGGTGTTAGTGTATGGTATCTAACAACCATGCAAAAATTGGTCCATATCGGTCCATAATTATTTATAGCCCCCATACAAACCGATCCCCAGATTTGACATCCGGAGCCTCTTTGAGGAGCAAAATTCATCTGATCCGGTTGAAATTTGGTACGTGGTGCTGGTATGTGGACTCTAACAACCATGCAAAAATTGGTTCGTATCAGTCCATAATTATATATAGCCCCCATATAAACCGATCCCCAGATTTGAACTCCGGAGTCTCTTGGAAAAGCAAATGTAATCCGATCCGGTTGAAATTTGGTACGTGGTGTTAGTATATGGTATCTAAAAACCATGCAAAAATTGGTCCATATCGGTCCATAATTATTTATAGCCCCCATATAAACCGATCCCCAGATTTGAACTCCGGATCCTCCTGGAAAAGCAAATTTAATCCGATCCGGTTGAAATTTGGTACGTGGTGTTAGTATATGGTATATAAAAACCATGCAAAAATTGGTCCACATCGGTCCATAATTATTTATAGCACCCATATAAACCGATCCCCAGATTTGACCTCCGGAGCCTCTTAAAGGAGCAAAATTCAACCGAGCCAGTTGAAATTTGGTACATTGCGCTAGTATATGGTCGCTAACAGCCACGCAAAAATGTATCCATATCGGTCTATAGTTATATATAGCCAATGGCCAATCACACAAAAATTTGTCCATATTGCCAAAAATAATCTACCAACATTTTATTTCTATAGAAAATTTTGTCAAAATTTTATTACTATAGAAAGTTTTGTCAAAATTTTATTTCTGTAAAAAATTTTGTCAAAATTTTATTTCTAAAAAAAATTTTGTAAAAAATTTATTTTTATAAAAAAATTTTTCAAAATTTTTTTTCTATAGAATATTTAATCAAAATTTTATTTCTGTAGAAAATTATGTCAACATTTTATTTATATAGAAAATTTTGTCGAACTGAATTATATACTGAATTATATACGATTTTTTAAGATACCTTGCCATCGGCAAGTGTTACCGCAACCCAAGTAATTCGATTGTGGATGACAGTCTTTAGTAGAAGTTTCTACGCAATCCATGGTGGAGGGTACATAAGATTCGGACTGGCCGAACTTACGGCCGTATATACTTGTTTTTCTCTCTTTTTTGTACTTAAATGCATCTATAAATAATTAATCGATCCTAAAGGAAACGGATAAAATCTAGGACCGGTACAGAAGTTGACCTTTGTGTTTTTGGGCCAGTCCTGGTTCTGGTCAAAAAGTTTTAAAGACACCGGTAACGTTAACATTGATATTAACTTAACCACATATAGAGATCCCCATGAACCAATCTGAGACAAACCATTAAGGGCCTGTTTAATTTTGCCCAACCGAATCCCGCCAAAGTGGAATCGTTTTTAAAATATGCGTACAATTGGCTGCGTTTCACAATAATTATCCGAAATTGAGTACTTCCATAACAGCCACTACGTTTATTATGAATCTCCTTTAGTTCAAAAAAGGCTAAAGCGTTGTCGATAATCGACTGTTTTCGAATTTTTGGAAAATCTACAACTAAAGAAATTTTGTTGGAAGACATATAAGAAAAATCTGCTGCAAAAGATAAAGCAATCACTGTTTGCTGCAATAGCAAAGATTGATCAAATTTAGAAATTTTTGAGAATATAAAATTTAATAGTTTTGGTTCTTTGTCGAAAAATTGACCTTGGCAAAGCTCTTCAAGTCAAGTTCGGTTTTCTTCAAAATTTCAAAAATTCGAAAAATCTACAAAACGGATTTTTGATTCTCATGAAAAATTCCTACTAACGACTTTGGATAGTTATACGAAGACAACTAAATCAAATCAGTATAGCAAAACGAATCTATTTTTATAGACCAATATTTCTACATATTACAAACAATACTAAAAAGTGAATCTACCTGCCATCTGATGATGAAGGGTACTTAAATACAACTCACCAACATTGACACATAATAAATGAGAAACTGATGTTATCTATGTTTATTATTATTATTTTCTTCATCCTCAGCTCAAAAAATGAACATACCTCTCAAAAAAAATAAGAACATAGAAGAAATTATTCAAGATAAGAAGAAATACTTGAAATCATAACTTTCGCTTGTCAAGTGAAGTAATTGAATTACGAGGCTAAGAAGAGGGCCCCTTTCCTCTTTATTTCCCTCATTGACAAACAGGCAACCCACACTAAATTGTTAACATTTTCCACATAAAGAACAAAAAATTAAATATCAAATGGATATAGCAAACGACAAAACGTATCTACCGTCAGACAGACAGACAGAATAAATAGCTTTCATCCAAAAGCCAGCTTAGCTGAATAATCAAAAGCCTTATACAAAATTCCATTCTGCAAAAAGAGGCAGGTGAGTTTAAAAATAATGTGGTACCAAACACTTCATTAGCGTAATTTGTAAACTAACACCATTCCAAAGCTTATAATATATTTTATTTTTTGCAAGGTCTCAACTTCAGTACATATATATTCTCGGGGTAAAGCAAAATAACAGCTTGCCATAGAACCAAGGCGACATCACAAAAAAAAAATTATAGAGAAATCATGCTAATAACCTCATTTAATTAATTCTAGTTCAACACCTTTTACATCGACCGACGACCATTCGTGTCAGGGAGTATCATCACCATGACTTTTACCCAGAAGATATGGACCAAGTGTAGTGTTGTATATACGGATGTTGTAATCTTTAGTCTTGCTTCTCATGGCCGTCCGTCCATCCGTCTGTCCGTCTGTTAGATTTTATTCCATATTGAAAGACAAGAAGGGGTTTTAAAGCTTGTTGGGACATTGGTATCGGGGTCCATTGATATTCCCACTACTCTGTGGCCCATAGAACATCACATAATATCATATCCTAACCCTCTGGTCTTTGGTTTCTGGTGTTAAAATATAACGGTGTGAATATAGTTTGCACTTGTGGAAAATTGTTTGCCTTCGAACAAATAGAATACAAGGAGATTCTAAGTTTTTCTCTTCTTTTTTCTTTGTTACGGGACAAATGTTCCTCATTAAATTTTATTTAAACTTAGGGTATAGAATATAACGAGAAAAAGAGGGCGAAAATTTACTTTTTCTTATTTTAAATAGACGAGTTTATTCCTTTGTGTATGCGGTTTTCTAAAGAATTGCAAGCAGAAAAAGCCTTAGGGTTGAAGTTGCAGCACAAAGGGTGAACCATTTATGGGGGTGATCACCAACAGTAATCGCTGGAAACATTATTGAGTTGGAAATTTAATTTCTTATTGAAATTATTTTTATAAAATAAAAACAAACTGTATTATTTTCTAAATTTGTAAAGATAATGGGATATGGGACCCCCTTTTTAGCTGAAAGGATTACTTTTGTGTTGGGTATTTGGAATTTTGTAAAAATTTCACAAAGCCATATTTCTAAATTTCTCTTAGATAATGTCTTAAATTAATGATAAATTGGTCATCTATTTATGAGCAGTATTTTTATTAACTGTTCGTCATACAAATGATTCTATGACCAGTATTGCCAGTAATGGAGATGGGAAACGGTTGCTACTAGAGTCAAAACTAATCTACCCAAATTGGGAGATACTTTTGTCAAATTTCCATTTCTATAGAAAATTTTGTTAAATTTTTACTTTTAAAGATAATTTTGTCAAAATTTTATTTCCATAAAAAAATGTTGTCAAAATGTTATCTCTATAGAAAATTTTGTCAAAATTTTATTTGTATAGAAAATTTTGTAAAAATTTATTTCTATAGAAAATCTTTTCAAAATTGTATTTCTATAGAAAATTTTATCAAAATTTTATTTCTATGGAAAATTTTGTCAACATTTTATATCTATGGAAAATTTTGTCAACATTTTATTCCTATGGAAATTTTTGTCAAAATTTTATTTCTATAGAAATTCTTGTAAAAATTTTATTTCTATAAAAAAATTTTGTCAAAATTTTATTTCTACACGCTCACAAAAATCTGCTTCTGTAACATATACTCCCAAACATATTTTGCTTCAAGCATATATATTTTTGGGTATTGCCCAAACATTTATATGTTTGATCTCTTCCAATATATAATATGTTTGAAAGCATATTGGTCTAAACAATATATGTTTGGGTAGTCTAAGTTCCAAACATTTTGTATTTTTGCATCCAAATTCAATAATGTTGTCTTCCAAAAAACAATATGTTATTATGTGAACATATAATATGTTTGGAAGCATTTTGCACCCAAAAATATTATATGCTTAAAAACATTCTCCCAAACAATATTATGCTCAAAATTTTATTTATTTATTTATATATTTACAATCATAATGAATTATGAAAATTAACAGGTAATATAGGTGCTAACAACATAGGTTTTCGACCTGAATGCTCAAAATTTTGTTTCTGCCCAATTATATATTCCCCCACATCTTTCTCACTTCCACGAGATTTTTTAGTTCTTAGCACCTTTTTCTGTAATACAAACATTGTAGAAGAAATTATTCAATTGTATGATTTTTTTTATTTTAATTTTACCTTTTGCCGGACGGGGATTCGAACAGCGGACCACACAGTTTGTAAGGATCAAAGAAGTAGCTGATCAATTGCCCAAGGAAAAATAAAATGTTAATTTTGTAATAACAAGCAACAACCACCAACTTAATTCAATATCGCTCCCTGTTAAATAGCGCTCCAAGCTACTAAACACATATATGTTTATAGGCTATTTCTAAATTAATATATGTTTGCATCCAAGCATATTATATTTACAAACATTTTATGTCCCAAACATAATATGTTCTAACATATTAACATATATGTCCCAAACATGTTATGCTAGTTTATGAACATTATATGCTTGCACTCAAAAATATTGTGTTTAAAAATTTGTGTTCCAAACATATAATGTTTATAGCCAAACATATGAAAAACAGTCTTTTTCATCCGTGTATAGAAACTTTATCAAATTTGTATTTCTATAGAAAAATTTGTCAAAAAATTTGCCAAAATTTTATTTCTATAGCAAATTTTATCAAAACTATATTTCTATAAATTTGTCAAAATTTTATTTCTATAGAACATTTTGTCAAAATTTTATTTCTATAGAAAATTTTATAAAATTTAAATTTCTATAGAAAAATTTGTCAAAATTTTATTTCTATTGAAAAATTTGTCAAAATTTTATTTCTATAGCAAATTTTGTCAAAACTTTATTTCTATAGAAAATTTTATTTCTATAGAAAAATTTGTCAAAAAGTTATTTATATTGAAAAACTTGTAAAAATGTTATTTCTATAGAAAATTTTGTCAAAAATTTATTCCTATAGAAAATTTTGTCACCATTTTATTTCCATCAAAATTTTGTCAAAATTTTATTTCTATAGAAAATTTTGTCAAAATTTTATTTCTATAGAAAATTTTGTCAAAATTGTATTTCTATAGAAAATTTTACCAAATTTGTATTTCTGTACAAAAATTTGTCAAAATTTTATTTCTATAGAAAAATTTGTCAAAGATTTATTTGTATTGAAAAACTTGTAAAAATTTTATTTCTATAGAAAATTTTGTCAAAAATTTATTTCTATAGATAATTTTGTAAAAAAATTATTTCTATAGAAAATTTGGTCAAAATTTTATTGCATTGTTGTTTTTTCGATTTCAGCTTAAAACCATGCATTGACTAAACAACAAGTGTAGCTTAACCAACAGAGGAAAAGAATGTTTGTCAAATTTATTTGGGCAAAGCCCTATAGACTGCAAGATGGTTGTATGGTCGCACGTTTCGGAATTACCACATTCCTCAACCAATATCAGAATAAATTCAGGCAGTTCATTAAATCCAACAATGAACGACACTTGAACCTTCCGAAAAAAGGTTTTGCATGATAGCCGGCTTATGCCGAAATAAATTCGATGCTGATGAGGAATGTGGTAATTCCGAAACGTGCGACCATCCAACCATCTTGCAGTCTATAGGGCTTTGCCCAAATAAATTTGACAAACCTTATTTTCCTCTGTGAGTTAAGCTACACTTGTAGTTTAGTCAATGCATGGTTTTAAGCTGAAATCAAAAACAACAACAAAATTTTATTTCTATAGAAAAGTTTGTCAAAATGTTATTTCTATAGAAAATCTTGTAAAAATTTTATTTCTATAGAAAATTTTGTAAAAATGTTATTTCTATAAAAAATTTTGTCAACATTCTATTTCTATAGAAAATTTTTTCAAATTTGTATTTCTATAGCAAATTTTATCAAAATTTTATTTCTATAGACCATTTTGTCAAAATTGTATTTCTATAGAAAATTTTGTAAAAATTTTATTTCTATAGAAAATCTTGTAAAAATTTTATTTCTTTAAAAAAATCCTGTAAAAATCTTATTTCTATAAAAATTTTGTCAACATTCTATTTCTATAAAAAATTTTGTCAACATTCTATTTCTATAGAAATTTTTGCAAATTTGTATTTCTATAGCAAATTTTGTCAAAATTTTATTTCTATAGAAAATTTTGTCAACGTCGTGAATGGGCAGAATAGTTCCAAGAAATGGCAACAGTGGATGATTAATTTTCGAAGAAAATCATCTTCAGTGATTAGGCACATTTTCACCTTAGTGGATTCGTCAATAAACAGAATTGCCGCATTTGGGCGAATGAGAATCCAAGAGTGATTGTCGAAAAACCAATGCACCCACAAAGAGTGACTGTTTGGTGCGGTTTATGGGCTGGCGGCATCATCGGGCCGTATTTTTTCCAAAATGAGGTCGGTCAGGCAGTTACTGTGAATGGTGTTCGCTATCGTGAGATGATAACGAACTTTTTATGGCCCGAATTGGAAGATATGGATGTGGACGATATGTGGTTTCAGCAGGACGGTGCCACTTGCCACACAGTTAACGAAACAATGACTCTTTTGCGCAACAAATTCAATGGCCGGGTTATCTCACGTAATGGCGATGTCAATTGGCCGCCAAGATCATGTGATTTGACACCGTTGGACTTTTTTCTTCGGGGTTATTTGAAAGAAAAGGTGTACGTCGATAAGCCAGCAACAATTCAAAAGCTAAAGGATGAGTTAATTCGACACATTAACGGCATAGAACCTCCGTCATAGAAATTTTGGACCATCGGATGAAGTTGTGCCACCGAGGTCGCGGCGCCAATTTTGCCGATATTTTGTTCCATACATAATTGAGTAATACCAATATATCATAACAAAATAAAATTACAATAATTTCCTAAATAGTTTGTGTTTTATTCAAAATCAACATCGGCCCTTGAAATTTTAACCACCCTTTAATAGTGGTTTACAGGAAATACTTTTCTATGCGCTAAAATACATTTTACTATGCTTGGACATTTCGTTGGGAACTAGTTTAAAATGTTCACCTCATCTGCACACAGCACTGATTTGGAAATACAAATGTTGTCAAAATGGGTCGTATCCGTCTATGACGGAAAATGACGATATTACGTTTTTGGCCTTGAAATAAGTTTCCAACACCCAGAGAAGGAATATGATCACCTCAAACACGTTTCAAGAGCTCCATGTTACTTTTTCAAAGCGACCATGTAGCATTTTTGTCGCAAAAATATCAGATACATAATTTCCATGAAAAAGTAACAGTTTGCTCTTGGAACATGGTTGGGGTGATCATATTCCTTCTCTGTGTGAAGACAATATAACGATATCCGTCTGCCTGTTGTAATCATTCTACAGCATTCAATAATGAGGCAGGGCAAATTTAAAGATGGGCTTTATCGGTTTACGTTTGTAGCCCTAGTATAAAAAACCAGCGATTTGCATCTAGGGTCCAAAATTTTCATTTAATTTGCCTCAAGTTGAAAGTCTAGAGGTACTTGAAGTTCACAAATATATGTGGTGTATATACCATCTCTCGAATTTTTGAGCTTCTAGACTGTAAATGGAAATCTAAAGGTTTTTTATCACAATGAAATGAATAGTCTAAGTGAGCCTGATACATCGGGCTGCCACCTAACCTAAAGGTTTTTTTGAGACTATCACATTTGGTTTATATAAACGGATATAAACCAAATGTGATAGTCTCAAAAAAAGTCATTCCAAATTGAGCAATTTGTGAACGAAAAAATTATCGGGTTAAATTGACTCCCAGGGCATTGACAACACAAGTGCTGCCGATGGTAATGGCGTGAGCCGACATTATGATCTATGGTCGCTCACCGCTCGTGTTCATCGACCGTGATGGGTTTAAAATAAATGGCGAATATCATCGGGACGATGTCCTAAAGACAGTAGTGAAGGCCTGGACAGACCATGAACTTTCAAAAAGGACTCATCACCATAGCACTCAGCATGCGCCAACCAAGAATGGCTTAAAGTGGAGGTTCCTACAGCGATGCAAATATTCATTCAATCCAATTTCGTATTCCCTTTAGTAATGCCTTGACTCACTTGCATTAATACGAAGACATTAAACTATGTTTCCTTTCGTTCTTTGTTGTCATCTTGACATGCCCCATTATAAACTCATAGAACAGCGGGAGCCTTCATTTAAGGAACAACAAGTAACTAACACCACAAGCGACAGCAAAACTAGAAGCACCATGGCAAGAGACAATTATTATAATTCTTTCCTCCTAGCATTTTTCCCTCTATTTCGTTTCATTCTTTCATTATCCTTGCTATAAAAAACTTTTGCAAAATAAGAAGTATTGTGTCAGCGTCAACATCATCTGAAAGCAACAGGAACCATGGGGCTACGAGAAAGAGAAGTTCTAGGACTACGTCAATGATACCATTAGGGGTTTTTTTAGTGCGAACAAGAAAATCTGCCCAAAGGAGAATAAAGTGAAACTATGAAATATTTGTTATATGCGAAAATTAGGATGGTGGATAATATTTCCGCTAAAAAGAGGGTATATAACAAAAGCAACATTTATTTCAACAGAGTGACAATGGGGTTGTGCTAATTTTTAATTTTAACTTTGATGCAAACGCCTCACAACTACACATTACACATCTTACAAAAGTGCAAGTGAAAAGGGATTTAGGTAAGGTTGGAGTCCCAATAGAGAGTATTTAAGAGATGCTTTAAAAATGTAGCGAAAATATGAAGTAGCAAGATAATTGGGAAATATCTACTGAAATCGGGGTACATATAATAGAAGCTGTTGTAGAAACCAATTTCAAATTGTATTTGGTTTACATGCTGAAAGTCATGCGGAAATCTACAATAGAAAAGACGTGGGAAAATTCAACACTAGATCAACTATGCTGAAGCTATGTGACAAGTACAGTCGCCTCAATTCCTACCCGTCCTACCTATCGTCTGTAATCATGATGTGGCCCATGATGACCACGATTGAACTGTTGATAGAATTCTAGAATTTTGACAAAATTTTGTACATGCAATTTGGAAACAATTTTCCATTTATAGAAATAAAATTTTGATAACATTTTCTATAGAAGTAAAATTTTGACAAAATTTTCTATATAAATAAAATTTTTACAAAATTTTCTAATGAAATAAAATTTTGACAAAATTTTCCATTGAAATAAAATTTTGACAAAATTTTCCATTGAAATAAAATTTTGACAAAATTTTGTGTTGAAATAAAATTTTGTTGAAATAAAATTTTGTCAAAATTTTCTATAAAAACAAAATTTTGACAAAATTTTCTATAAAAACAACATTTTGACAAAATTTTCTATACAACTAAAATTTTGACAAAATTTGTTATAGAAATAAAATTTTCATAAAGTTTGTTATATTTTTTTTTTATAGAAATAAAGTTTTGACCAAATTTTCTATAGAAATAAATTTGTGACAAAATTTTCTTTAGAAATAAAATTTTTAAAAATTTTTTATAGAAACAAAATTTTCTATTGAAATAAAATTTTGGCAACATTTCACAAAATTTGCTATATTTTTAAATTTGTGACAAAATTTTCTTTAGAAATATAATTTTTAAAAATTTTTTATAGAAACAAAATTTTCTATTGAAATAAAATTTTGACAACATTTCACAAAATTTGCTATATTTTTTTCAATAGAAATAAAATTTTCAATGCTAATAAAATTTTGACAAAATTTTCTATAGAACTAAAATTTTGACAACATTTCACAAAATTTGCTATATTTTTTTCTATAGAAATAAAATTTTGACAACATTTTCTATAGCAATAAAATTGTCTATAGAAAGAAAATTTGACAAAAGTGTCTATAGAAATAAAATGTTGACAAAAATTTTTTATATTTTTTTTTCAATAGAAATAAAATTTTGACAAAATTTTCTATAGAAATAAAATTTTGACAAAGTTTTCTATAGAAATAAAATTTTGACAAAGTTTTCTATAGAAATAAAATTTTGACAACATTTTCTATAAAAATAAAATTTTGACAAAGTTTTGTATAGAAATAAAGTTTCGACAAAGTTTTCTACAGAAATAAAACTTTGACAAAATTTTCTATAGAAATAAAATTTTGAAACAATTTTCTACAAAAATAAACTTTTGACAAAATTTTCTATAGAAATAAAATTTGGACAAAATTTTCTATTGAAATAAAATTTGGACTAAATTTTCTATTGAAATAAAATTTTGACAAAATTTTCTATGGAAATGAAATTTTGACAAAAATTTCTGTAGAAATGAAATTTTTGACAAAAATTTCTATAGAAATGAAATTTGACAAAATTTTCTATAGATAAAAAATTGCCAAAATGTTCTACAGAAAAAAAATTAAATGGAAATACGATTATTAAAAAAAAATGAATATCTTTTTATTTTAATTCTCGTGTAAGGTTATACTATTAAATACATTGTAAGTTCTCCCTTTTTGAAGAAATAGTAATTTCCCTAATTGGTGCTAGCGAAAGTCGTTAAAACGTATTTTCTTCATACGAACCACAAAAAGTTTGAATTAAGTTTGAATTTTAATTTGGTAGATTTTTGGTAAGATTTTCTTCAAACAGTTAATAGGAAAAATCTTTGAGTTACTTAACATAGGATGTGCCATAGCTATGTTCCTTAATCAAATAAATTTCTTGGCCCTAATCAATCGTAATTTCTTAATCTAGAATTCAGCATTCAACACTTACCCTGCCTTTCGTTGAGTATTTATCATCATCTTTGGTTATACCAGAATCCTCAGAAATATCACCAAATGACCTGCCACCCGCTGGCATACGAGTAAAATCTGTTTGATTCTCGGGTGCTATACCAAAAATGAAAGGTCCCTCATGCAAATGGCTGCTATTAGCCGTTGACGATGGTGATGTAGTCAAAGTGTGATGACTCTTGGAGAAGTCCATGTTACGGCGATTACAGAAATCATCTTCGAAACGTGAAGATTTCCCATAATAATCGGCTTCATTAATATCATAGCAAGGACGATTGCCAGTAGAGCCAGAGCCAAGACCGCCAGAACTACCGCCACCACCACCACAACCAATTCGTTGGTTGGTGGTCGTTGTTGCCTGCAAGATATTCTCCGTATTGACGTAATAGTTGTTGGATACTACCGAAGTAGAACCATAATTGCTAATGTTGCCATAACGTGGCGTTGATGTCAAAGCTGTCGAAACACTGGCAAACTGATGATTTGACTGTTGCTGCTGCTGCTGCTGTTGTTGGGCCATCTCCGTTGTAGGCGTTATTGAATCGAATATAAAATCACTGGAGGCCTGTGTAGGCGATGGTGGACTACCATAGGGATAGCCAATGTGGTGCGGTGATGACTGCAAGTGTTGATTGTACTGCTGGGAGAGGATATCAAAATCATTGAAGCCATGTAAACCTTTGGCACTATCACGTTTCTGTTGTTGCACATATGGAGAGATATAGGATTTCTGTTGTCGTTGCGACGACGACAATAACAACTCATGCTGTTGATGCTTGTGATTTAAGCTTTGTTGCTGTTGCTTCTTTTTGCTATTCGAACTACTGCCATTGCTACTGCTGCTGCTGCTGCAACTGCCCCCACTACTTCCTTGTTTGGCCACTATCACTTGCGGTTTCCTTTCGGCCAACAAAGGTCTCTGGGAATTATTGAAGGGATGATCTCGTGATGTCATAATCGAAGTCGATGTGGAGTACAACGACATATTATCATCCTCATCGTCCATATAGGGATTATAGGGTTTCTGTGTCTTCGCTTGCAAGTGTGGAAATTTTTGACTATAATAGCTGCTGCTGTTATAGGTGGTCTGCGGTGGATTGGGAGGAGGCAGCGGAGGAGGTTGTTGCGAATTGGAGTTGCTTTTGTTTGTCGTTGAATTACCAAATAATTTTGCCAATTTTACTGTCATTGTGTCGGTAATGTTGATGTTGGCTTATGAGGACGATATTGCTATTGCTTGCCAAAGGCCAGCTCTGCGCTTCGCTTCAAAAAAGGATCTCAACCAAGATGATGGTGGTTTTGGTTGTCTTGGTTTCTTGAAAAACTAAGCACGTTTTCAATTTAAAATCTGCTTGAAGTGGTATACGTTTATCTGAGATATCAAATATTTCCTTTGCCGCTTGACTTGCTGACTTACTTTGATATTTTATATGTGACGAGACAAGAACGAGGAGAACAAACTACACGATGTATCCAAGAAGTGAACCTATAACGAAAACAAAAACAAAATGAGTTGAGTATGGTAAATATATAATACGAAAATATATACGCTGAGAGAAAACATGCTTTTGATTGATTTATATAAGATCATTTTTGGAAGCAATATATGAGGAGATCTGTATATAACACTTACTCCTAAAATAGGCTAAAACCCTTTTATGATCAACAAGTTAGGTCTTTTACAGAAGCTGAATAAACGATAAAAATGTAATGCATGGAAAAAAAGCTTTGTAAGGGAATAATTATAATACTAATATAAACGTAGCGATTAACCCTTTGACTACTGAAATCCACAACAGAAAATGATACCAAAATGATACCGTGGTGCAATGGTTAGCATGCCCGCCTTGCATACACAAGGTCGTGGGTTCGATTCCTGCTTCGACCGAACACCAAAAAGTTTTTCAGCGATGGATTATCCCACCTCAGTAATGCTGGTGACATTTCTGAGGGTTTCAAAGCTTCTCTAAGTGGTTTCACTGCAATGTGGAACGCCGTTCGGACTCGGCTATAAAAAGGAGGTCCCTTGTCATTGAGCTTAACACGGAATCGGGCAGCACTCAGTGATAAGAGAGAAGTTCACCAATGTGGTATCACAATGGACTGAATAGTCTAAGTGAGCCTAATACATCGGGCTGCCACCTAACCTAACCTAAAATGATACCGAACTCTAATTCCCCGCTTAGTTTCGATTAATTTCTCAGTGTTATTTTAGAGACATATAATTTTCCATATTGGTGGGTAAAATGCATTTTTATACATCAACTACAAATACGCAATTTTGATACAATTTTTCTACTGTACGTCTCTTGTAAATGGACATTTATACAAAAACTATAGCTGATGTTATTTCAGATTCTTTTTATACCCTCCACCATAGGATGGGGGGTATATTAACTTTGTCATTCCGTTTGTAGCATATCGAAATATTGCTCTAACACCCCATAAAATATATATATTCTGGGTCGTGGTGAAACTCTAAGTCGATCTAAGCATGTCCGTCCGGCCGTCAGTTGCAATCACGCTAATTTCCGAACGAAACAAGCTATCAACTTGAAACTTGGCACAAGTAGCTGTTATTAATGTAGGTCGGATGGTATTGCAAATGGGCCATATCGGTCCAGTTTTATGTATAGCCCCCATATAAACGGACCCTCATATTTGGCTTGCGGAACCTCTTAGAGAAGCATATTTCATCCGATATGGCTGAAATTTGGTACATGGTGTTGGTATATGGTCTCTAACAACATCGGTCCATAATTATATATAGCCCCCATATAAACAGATCTCCAGATCTGTTGGTGTTGCATGGTGTTGATATATGGTCTCTAACAACCATGCAAAAATTGGTCCACAGCGGTCCACAATTATATATAGCCCCCATATAAAACGATCCCCAGATTTGGCTTGCGGAGCTTCAAAGAGAAGCAAATTTCATCTGATCCGCCTTAAATTTTGTACATGGTGTTGGTTCATGGTCTCTAACAACCATGCAAAAACTGGTCCACATCGGTCCATAATTGTATATAGCCCCCATATAAACCGATACCAAGATTTGGCTTGCGGAGCCTCAAAGAGAAGCAAATTTCATCCGATCCGCCTGAAATTTTGTACAGGGTGTTGGTTATGGTCTCTAACAACCATGCGAAAATTGGTCCACATCGGTCCATAATTGTATATAGCCCCCATATAAACCGATACCAAGATTTGGCTTGCGGAGCCTCTAAGACAAGCATATTTAATCCGATCCGGCTGAAATTTGGTACATGGTGTTGGTATATGGTCTCTAACAATCATGCAAAAATTGCCAACATCGGTCCATAATTATATATAGCCCCAATATAAACCGATCCCCAGATTTGGCTCAAAGAGAAGCAAATTTCATCCGATCTGGTTGAAATTTTGAACGTGGTGTTAGTATATGGCCGCTAACAACCATACCAAAATTGTTCCATATCGGTCTATAGTTAAGTTAGGTTAAAGTGGCAGCCCGATTAAGTTTCAGACCCACTTAGACTTTTCAATCCATTGTTATATCCCCATTGGCTATATCCCCAATCGCACAAAAATTGGTCCATATCGGTTCATAATCATGGTTGCCACCAAAAATAATCTACCAAAATTTTATTTCTATAGAAAATTTTGTCAAATTTGTATTTTTATAAATTTGTAATTTTAGCAAAATTTTATTTCTACAGAAAATTTTGTTAAAATTTTATTCTATAGAAAATTTTGTTCAAATTTTATTTCAATAGAAAATTTCGTCAAAATTTTATTTCTACAGTAAATTTTGTCAAAATTTTATTTCTATAGAAAATTTTATCAAAATTTTATTTCTATAGAAAAATTTGTCAAACTGAATTATATACGTATTTAGTCGGTCTTTTTTAATAATTATATACCACGTATGGACGGTGTTAGGAGGTTTTAAGATACCTTGCCATCGGCAAGGGTTACCGCAACCCAAGTAATTCGATTGTGGATGGCAGTGTTTAGAAGAAGTTTCTACGCAATCCATAGTGGAGGGTACATAAGCTTCGGCCTAGCCGAACTTACGGCCGTATATACTTGTTTGTATTTTCTCTTACACTTTGACTAATGTTAGGGCAAATAGCGCTTATTTTCATATTCTCTTTATTTCACTACTTCACAAAAAATAGGACAAATATCGAATGTTATCATTACATTTCTGTGTCATATTTAAGAATCTGAATTTTTCCTGGGTGTATTTATGTCACGTATGTATGTTAATGTAAGACGAGAATTCATTTGAGTGTTTTTACTTTGTTTTGTTTTCTTTACTAACCGAGTTAAGTGCTGCTATTATAGTACAAGGAAGGCACATCCACAAGCGGATATTATTTCATGCAGCAAATGATGTATGGGACACTGACTAGTTTCTGTTTTGTATTCTCTTTGCTGATGGTGGAAAACTACAATTGTAAGAAATTCATATAGAAACATTGGTTTAAGCAGAGCCACCGTGGTGCAATGGTTAGCATGCCCGCCTTGCATACACAAGGTCGTGAGTTTGATTCCTGCTTCGGCCGAACACCAAAAAAAAAGTTTTTCAGCGGTGGACTGGATTATAGCACACTTCAGTAATGCTGGTGACATTTCTGAGGGTTTCAAAACTGCTCTAAGTGGTCGGAGTCGTAAAAATGTTGCTCGACTCCGACTCCGGATAAAGTACATTTTTTAAAATACTTCACATTCTTGCAACTAAACAAGTTTTTACGCAAATTAGTTTCCATTGCGTTATTCATTAGATCAATGTACGGTATGACTGTAAATGAAAAGCAACTTCCAATTACGGAGATCATTTTATGCTTCCTAGAATGTTAGACTAGCGGACGGGCTGAATCGATCCATTTTAATGCCCACCACCACAACAATTTATTTGCAATATTTCAATCGATTTTATTTTGTTAATTTTATTTTAAGATCATATACCTATATACATATGTCGAATATTGAAATAAAGAAAATTTTGTCAAAGTTTTATTTCTACAGAATTTTTTTCCAAATTTTTTATTTCTAAAGAAAATTTTATCAAATTTTTATTTCTAAAGAAAATTTTATCAAAATTTTATTTCTATAGAAAATTTTGTCAAATTTTTTTTCATATTTGTTGTTTTGATCTAAGCTTTAAAACCATTGCGTTGACTAAACTGCAACCAACAGAAGAAAAGAATGTTGTCAAATTTATTTGGGCAAAGCCTTATAGTCTGCAAGATGGTTGGATGGACGCACGTTTCGGAATTACCACATTCCTCATCAGCATCCTCAACTTGCAGCAAAACTATCAACCAATTATAAGAATAAATTCAGGCAGTCAGTCACTAAACCCAAAGTGAATCGCACTTGAACCTTCCGAAAAAAGGTTTATGATAGCCGGCCATTGCCGAAATAAATTTTTTTTCTATAGAAAATTTTACAAAATTTTATTTCTAAAGAAAATTTTGTCAATTTTTTTTATAGAAAATTTTTTCAAAATTGTGTTTTTATGGAAAATTTTATCAAAATTTGATTTCTATAGAAAGTTTTTTAAAAATTTTATCTCTATAGAAAATTTTGTCAAAATTTTATTTCTATAGAAAATTTTGTCAAAATTTCATTTCTATAGAAAATTTTGTCAAAATTTTATTTCTATAGAAAATTTTGTAAAAATTTTTATTTCTATTGATAATTTTTTCAAAAAATTATTTCTATAGAAAATTTTGTCAAAATTTTATTTCTATAGCCAATTTTGTCAAAGTATAATTTCTATAAAAAAATTTGTCAAAATTTTATTTCTATAGAAAATTTTGCAAACTTTTATTTTTATAGAAATTTTGTCAAAATTTTATTTTTATAGAAAATTCTGCAAAATTTTGTTTCTATAGAAAATTTTGTCAAAATTTTATTTCTATAAAAAATTGGTCAAAAATTTATTTCTTTAGAAAATTTTGCAAACTTTTGTTTCTATAGAAAATTTTGCAATATTTTATTTCTATATAGAATATCGCAAAATTTTATTTCTATAGAAAATTTTGTCAAACTTTTATTTCTATAGAAAATTTTGCAAAATTTTATTTCTATATAGAATATTGCAACATTTTATTTCTATAGAAAATTTTGCAAAATTTTATTTCTATTGATAAATTTCTAAAAATTTTATTTCTATAGAAAATTTTGCAAAATTTTAATTCTATAAAAAATGTTGTCAACATTTTATTTCTATAGCCAATTTTGTCAAAGTTTTATTTCTATAAAAAAATTTGTCAAAATTTTATTTCTGTAGAAAATTTTGCAAACTTTTATTTTTATAGAAATTTTTTTCAACTTTTATTTCTATAGAAAATTTTGCAAAATTTTATTTCTATAGAAAATTATGCAAAATTTTATTTCTATAAAAAATTTTGTCAAAATTTTATTTCTATAGAAAATTTTGCAAAGTTTTATCTGTATTGATAATTTTCTCAAAATTTTATTTCTATAGAAAATTTTGCAAACTTTTATTTCTGTAGAAAATTTTGCAAAATATTATTTCTATTGATAATTTTTTAAAAAAATTATTTCTATAGAAAATTTTGTTAAAATTTTATTTCTATAGAAAATGTTGTCAAAATTTGATTTCTATAAAAAACATTAGTCAAAATTTTATTTCTATAGATATTTTGGTAAAAATTTTAATATTTATACAGAAAATTGTCTCAAAATTTTATTTCTATAGCAAATTTTCTCAAAATTTTAAGTATTTTAGATTTTATGGAAATTTAGATCTAAATACTAGAGAGTGTAGTGTAGTCGGTCCGTCCAACTTTAGACTTTCCTTATTTGTTTTTTTTTTTTTTTTCTAAAATTGTGTTTCGTCCCATAACGTTATATAAATTATATAAATAAAATACACTGAAAAAAAAGCATGCCCAGTTCCAAAGATTTTGTCTTTACTTTAAAAAATTTGGTATTGATTCCGCGCCAAAGAAGCGAAGAATATAAGTAAGATACTTTTAAGAATCAATTCTCTTTTAAATTTGGGTTTGGTGTACTTGCTTCTAGGAAGCAAATTTTTCGCTTTATCAGTTTTTTTCTTCATATGCTATCAAAGTCTTTTAAAAACGAGTTAACGACAACTTTATTTTCCAAATTAAGACTCGACTTCCAGTAGAAATTATGCTATGTTTTAAGTAAAAATGTCTTTAAAATAAAGTGTTGAAAAACATGTCCTATATTTGAACGATTTTTTGCTTTGTAGTCACGATACAAAAAGACAACAAATTTAAAGACAATTTCATTAAATTTAAAGAGTTTTTCTGAATTATGAAAGTCAAGTTGACCTTAGCCCAAACCTTTTTTCTTTCATGTTATGATACCCATTTTTAAGTGAAATCACTTAATCATAAGGACAATACGACTTCATTGAAAAGTTTATCGACTTTTGGACAAGGAAAAAAACTTTATATTAGAGAAAGACGCCTTTCTCTATGCTAAGCAAAGTTTGCATTCGTATTTTAAAGACATGAACTATTTGATTTCACGATAGCATTTTTTTTAGTGTACATAGATTTTGTAGAAGTGTATACAAATTTGTCTAATTTATATAGCTCGCATTTACGGGGTACCGTGTAATAGTTATATTACCCGCAGTCGACTCCGGAGTCGGAGTCGAGGCTGATGAAAAATGCTGGAGTCGGAGTCGAGCAAAATTGACTCGACTCCACAGCCCTGGTTAAAACCAAGAAAATGTAATGCCCTGTGGTGTACTTTTTTAACTGCAATTCACAAATTTACTGTAGTTCATTCTTACTAAATGTTGGAATCGTACGAAAGGTGACTTAAAATAACCCTATATTTCAAATTTCAAGCAAATCTTGTTTGAGAGGAAAACATTTTTTGTGTCCAATGTCAATATTTAACATAAACTATTTTTTCGTTGTCACAGTTTATAGTTGGTATATGATACAAGAGAAAAATACCATCACATACGAAGGCCATAGAAACATTATAATTTGGGTTTGATGTTACCCAAATGATATGACTGCATTGAAATTTTTTACATTTCCAATGTTAAAATGCCACATATTTTTCTCCTGTATTTAATTTTTTTTTTCGATATATTTTTCTCCCCTTTACTTCACTGTACAATATAATGACAATAATGCATAATACGATGGGAAGTTGCAACTCAGTTTTAAGAAAAGGAACTACAACAAAACCAACAAGAAATAAAATGTCATAAAGAGACAGCAACAAACGTAACTTTTTATAAAGAACAATGTAATATAAACCACATCAGCAACAAACCTAACTCTTCTTATGAAGTCTTGTTCCAAACATAAAGGAGGTTTGTACATTCATCTCTTCATTTTTTATTTTATTTTATTTAATTTTTTTTTTTTTTGACGCACTATAAAATAGTTGGAAGCCCAAGTGAATGCATTAAAGAACTTATGATAGAATGGAATGAGTGAAGGCTGGTATGCTAAATGGTAAAATGGACGGACAGCCTGTCAGGGAGAGAGTGCGGCTGTCTGACAAAGTGTAACAAAAGTTAAGACAGGAAGTTAAGTAACGGATATACAAGAATTGAGCTTGAGAAATATACTTATTTCATTTTTTTATTTGTTTATTGTTTGCAACAGCTTTGTCACTGCTTTAGAGTTTTATTATGGCATTTGCTAATATCGTGATATGAAATAAAGGAAATATTATGAGTTTTGTGAAACTCATAGAAATATTGTGGGAAAATTCACTGGGGAAATTTTTGCCATGGTTTTATTTAGTGGCAAGAGCGATATACGAAAGATGATCGAATAAATATGAAGAATAGAAAATGATTTGATAGATTTGATTTAACTGATATTTTTGCAAAAAATATGTTATGAATTATTTTTGTACTTCTAAATACAAGCATTCTTATAATAATGTGTACCAAGTGATCCAAAATCTATAATTCTTCGCATATAATATCTCGCTTGTGTGTAGATAAACCTGTTAAGTTTATAATAATAATGAAAGTTTAAAATTATACTGCTGCTTTGAAGAATTTCATACTTAATCTGCTCAATGTCCCTACATGAAGATACCCCTTTTCCTAAAAAGTTAAAAATAAATTTTTAGTTTTTATACCCTCCACCATAGGATGGGGGTATATTAACTTTGTCATTCCGTTTTTAACACATCGAAATATTGCTGTAAGACCCCATAAAGTATATATATTCTGGGTCGTGGTGAAATTCTGAGTCGATCTGAGCATGTCCGTCCGTCCGTCTGTTGAAATCACGCTAACTTCCGAACGAAACAAGCTATCGCCTTGAAACTTGGCATAAGTAGTTGTTATTGATGTAGGTCGGATGGATGGGAGCCACCGTGGTGCAATGGTTAGCATGCCCGCCTTGCATACACAAGGTCGTGGGTTCGATTCCTGCTAAGACCGAACACCAAAAAGTTTTTCAGCGGTGGATTATCCCACCTCAGTAATGCTGGTGACATTTCTGAGGGTTTCAAAGCTTCTCTAAGTGGTTTCACTGGAATGTGGAACGCCGTTCGGACTCGGCTATAAAAAGGAGGTCCCTTGTCATTGAGCTTAACATGGAATCGGGCAGCACTCAGTGATAAGAGAGAAGTTCACCACTGTGGTATCACAATGGACTGAATAGTCTAAGTGAGCTTGATACATCGGGCTGCCACATAACCTAACCTAACCTAGGTCGGATGGTATTGCAAATGGGCCATATCGGTCCACTTTTACGTATAGCCCCCATATAAACGGACCCCCAAATTTGGTTTGCGATTGCTCTAAAAGAAGCAAATTTCATCCGATCCGGCTGAAATTTGGTACGTGGTGTTAGTATATGGTCTCTAACAACCATGCAAAAATTGGTCCACATCGGTCCATAATTATATATAGCCCTCATATAAACCGATCCCCCGATTTGACTTGCGGAGCCTCTAAGAGAAGCAAATTTTATCCGATCCGGCTGAAATTTGGTATCTGGAGTTAGTATATGGTCTCTAATGACCATGCAAAAATTGGTCCACATCGGTCCATAATTATATATAGCACCCATATAAACCGATCACCAGATTAGACCTCCGGAACCCCTTGGAAGAGGTGTTAGTAAATGGCCTCTAACAACCATGCAAAAATTGATCCATATCGGTCTATAGTTATATATAGCCGATCCCCAAAATAATCTACCAAAATTTTATTTCTATAGAAAATTTTGTCAAAATTTTATTACTATAGAAAATTTTGTCAAAATTTTATTTCTATAGAAAGTTTTGTCAACATTTTATTATTATAGAAAATTTTTTTCAAACTTGTATTACTATACAAAATTTTGTCAAAATTTTATTACTATAGAAAATTTTGTCAAAATTTTATTACTATAGAAAATTTTGTCAAACTTGTATTACTACAGAAAAGTTTGTCAAAATTTTATTACTATAGAAAATTTTGTCAAAATTTTATTACTATAGAAAATTTTGTCAACATTTTATTACTATAGAAAATTTTTTCAAACTTGTATTTCTATAGAAAATTTTGTCAACATTTTATTACTATAGAAAATTTAGTCAAAATTTTATTACTATAGAAAATTTTGTCAAAATTTTATTACCATAGAAAATTTTGTCAAAATTTTATTACTATAGAAACTTTTGTCAAAATTTTATTATTATAGAAAATTTTGTCAAAATTTTATTACTATAGAAAATTTTGTCCAAATTTTATTGCTATAGAAAATTTTGTCAAAATGTTATTTCTATAGAAAATTTTGTCAAAATTTTATTACTATAGAAAATGTTGTCAAAATTTTATTACTATAGAAAATTTTTTCGAACTGAATTATTTACGTATTTAATCGGCCTTTTTTATTTAATATACCTCGTATGGACTAACTTACAATTGAGAAGAAGTTTTTAGTTAAGAAGTTTAAGATATCTTGCCATCGGCAAGTGTTACCGCAACCCAAATAATTCGATTATGGATGACAGTCTTTAGTACAAGTTTCTATGCAATCCATGGTGGAGGGTACATAAGATTCGGCCTGGCCGAACTTACTTGTTTTTTTTTTCTTAATTACATTTTTTACATTCTACATCTCAAAAGTAACTCATTATATTTTCATAATTCTGTTTGGAAATATACGGTCCGATATCACCAATAATGTTAGGTACTATTGTTTACTATTTTACTTATTTCGAAAATCCTCAATAAAACCTCCTGCTTTGATTTTTATTCACGAATTCGGCGAACATGTAAGAAATTTGGAAAGGTTAATTTTATATATTTATGCCGGAATCACTTTCGTATATTTATACAGGAGAACTAAGCCATAGGCTTAAAAGCAACGTGATCCTTTAATAATGAAAAATTGAAATAAATCCTCTAAAATATGTTGGAGTTCGTGAATGAATGCAAGAAAAAATCAACAACATATAAATTCTAAGCATCAAGTCACACATTAAACTCAACTTCCAAAAAAACAACATCAGAAAAACAAACAAACAATACCAAATTTATAGCATTTTAAAATTTCCATTTCAATGTTCAGTGTCCAATGCTCCCCCGAAAATGGCAAATGTACTTGGTAACAGGTCTAACATTAGTATAGCAAACATGCTACTAAATTCTCACTTTGCTTTTATGGACAGATCAACAATCCAAATTGGAGGGGGGCAATAACATTCAACTAAACTACAATGGCCAGCGTCAACACCATACAATTCAATTTCCCCTGGTGGTTTATGACGATAAATATTTTTAATGTTGGCCGTATTTTTCAGTTGAGAGTGGTCAGTTTTGTTTATATGGACTTGCAACAACTGCTGAAAATGGGAAAAAATCAACAAGCGTTAAATTGGGTCAAAAAGTACTGCTTTTTTTGTTTGATATCGCTGTTAAACTCATAAAATTTGTTAACAAAAATGGGCTATTAAAAATGTTATGGCTAATTGGGGGAGGGTGAACTGATTTCTTTTTCGTTTTATTACCCCACTTCATTTGGTATAATGATGTATGTGGAATAAAAATATGATGAACATTAAAAAGCAGACAATTAAATGCATCAATGGGAACAAATATAAAATATACCGCCACCTTTTTCATTTCAATACTATGCCTTGTATTATATTTTCACCAGTTCATCATATTGAAGAATTTTATCTATATTTATAAAATTCAAAGTATGTTTGATTATTTCTTTGTTTGTTTGTATGTAAGCTGGGAAACGGCAGAACCGACTTGAAATTTTCAGAGAACGTAGAGGGTGCTCTTGTGGTGAAAATAAGGTACCTCAGTTTTTGAGATCTGGTCGAGGAAGGGGGCCTCTCCATTGCGCTACTTTTTGAAAATTGGACCTGAGTTCTCCGATTTACTTGACATTTTCAGGGAAGAGTAGGGGTTGCCTCTGGGCAACGATCCGCTACTTTATTTTTTTATATTTCGTCAAGGAGCAGACCTGCCCTTTGTCCGACTTATTTTGTAAGTGCAGCGAAAAAACTAAACTGGGGGAAGTTATGGAATTAATATGGACGTGGAATTAATATTTGGACGTGGAGGGGAGCCTGTCCTTGCCCGACTTTTGAAGGCCCCAATGACTTAAGTTCTCCGATTAACTTGGGCTCTAAAACGGATAAAGCCACTTAGTTGAAATTTTCAGAGAACGTAGAGGGTGACCATGCTGTAAAAAATAGCTACAATGCTAACTCTACTCCGTGTGCAAAATTTCAATAACATCGGAGTAAAAGATTGGCCACTGTGGTCATATGAATGTAAATCGGGCGAACGACATATATGGGAGCTATATCTAAATCTGAACCGATTTCAATAAAATTTGGCACACTTGACTACACTACTAATTTTACTCCTAGTGCAAAATTTCAACCAAATTGGGGTAAAACTCTGGCTACTGGGACCGTATTAGTCCATATCGGGCGAAAGATATATATGAGTGCTATATCTAAATCTGAACCTATTTCAATAAAATTTGGCACACTTGACTATAGTACTAATTGTTCTTCTTGTGCAAAATTTTAAGCAAATTAGGGTAAAACTCTGGCTTCTGGGGCCATATAAGTCCATATCGGGCGAAAGATATATATGGGAGCTATATCTAAATCTGAACCGATTTCTTCCAAAATTAATAGGGTTCTATTTTGAGCCAAAACACATACTTGTGCCAAATTTTAAGTCGATTGGACTAAAACTGCGACCTAGGTTAGGTTAGGTTAGGTTATGTGGCAGCCCGATGTATCAGGCTCACTTAGACTATTCAGTCCATTGTGATACCACAGTGGTGAACTTCTCTCTTATCACTGAGTGCTGCTCTATTCCATGTTAAGCTCAATGACAAGGGACCTTCTTTTTTATAGCCGAGCCCGAACGGCGTTCCACATTGCAGTGAAACCACTTAGAGAAGCTTTGAAACCCTCAGAAATGTCACCAGCATTACTGAGGTGGGATAATCCACCGCTGAAAAACTTTTTGGTTTTCGGTCGTAACAGGAATCGAACCCATGACCTTGTGTATGCAAGGCGGGCATGCTAACTATTGCACCACGGTGGCTCCCTGCGACTAGACTTTGATTACAAAAATGTGTTCAGAGACAGACGGACGTGTCCCACAGTGTGGCGCAGGGTATAAAAAGCAAACTCTGATCATTTCACCAAAGACCCTTTAAAGAAATACTTGGTTTGAAGTCCACAATAGTTTTTGAAGAAATGCGTAGGCAAGAACTTGAGATAGCCATTCCATGAATCCATACACACACACTCGCATGAGTGTAACGTATATACGATGTTTTTGTTTGTTTTATTTGTCGTAAAATGCATCTGTTGCTTTTACATACCTTCGAACTAATGGCTAACACGATACACTCAAGATATTTGGCATTAAACTAAAGTAATATTTTGTGGCATTGATTTAAGGAGTGTAGCAAGTAGAGGTCTGCACGAGACACGAAATTGTCGTGAATCACGAAAAATTTCGTGACTCACGCGTGAGTCGTGAGTCACGCTGTTGGCAACGGCGTGAGTGTGCGTGAGCGTGATTAAAAAACCAAAAGTCGTGCGTGAGCGTGAATCACGAAAATAATTTCTTCGTGATTGTGCGTGATTAACGAATTTCGGAAAAATACGCTCACGAAAAAAAATCCCGCTCACTGACATAAAACGTGTACGAGATGAATTCATTTACAATTTTAGTGACACCTGGGACGTTAAGAGTTTAATAACGCTCTCGATTTTAATCATGCTCATGTTTTCAAACATGTCGATAAGGTAAATTGGTCATAAAATTATTCGTGAGTCACCATATTTTTCGTTAGTCACGACATTTCGTGCGTGAATACAAGTTTACTTTTCGTGACTGTGCGTGAGCGTCAGTCCTACCAAACAATATCGTGCGTTAGTAAGATTTTCCCGTCGTGAGTGTGCGTGAGCGTGCGTGAGTAAAATATTACTCACGTGCACACCTCTAGTAGCAAGTGCAAGCATATTTCAAAGTATATCCTCTTTTCCGCTGCAAATCCCTATGATAATCACATTAACCAGGCAGAATCTTATGCACACTCCACCATGAGGAAAATGGAGCATTTTGTCGCAAAAATATTGTTTTCTCAGCAAACACCAACAGATACACGATTTGCAAGAAAATAACATTGTTGCCAGTTTATAGATTGGGTTCGTTTAGTGGCAGCTCGATATTTCAGGCTCACTTAGACTATTCAGTCCATTGTGATAGCATAGAGGTGAACTTTTCTCTTATCACTGAGTGCTGCCCGATTCTATGTTTAGCTAAATGACAAGCGACCTCCCTTTTATTGCCGAATCCGAACGGCATATTCCATTGCGGTGAAACCACATAGAAAAGCGTTGAAACATACAAAAATGTCACCAGCAATATTGAGAGGGGATAATCCACTGCTGAAATAATTTTTGGTGTTCGGTCGCAGCTGGGATTGAACCCATGACTCTTTGTAAGCAAGACCGACAGTTGCATTGCGGTGACTCCGTGAAAATTTTATATGCACCCCGTGAAAAAGTACCTTAATGCTCTTCAAACATTTTTGAGGTGATCATTTTCCTACACGCATTGTGTGTAAACCTTTGTCTAAGTCAAGTGAACTACAGATCAGTATTTGTTTGCCTTGTTTTTGTTTTTTTTCTCGAGTGTAAAGATCAGCTGCTGCTTGACTTGTTGGTGCATTGTATCTTGAATGACATCGTTTTCGTCATTAACGTTTTTTCAACGTTCATTCATTTTTTTCTTTGACATTTGCTATTTTTTCCGTCTTTTATTCCACTTAAATGCCGAAGCTATTTTTCGTCGACATTTCTTATGGGCACTTAAGTGTATTCGTGCATTCTGCACATATTGCATGATGGACATTGGGTTGAGAAAGGGGTGACACTGGACGAAGACCATAAAAATGTCAGTTGCATATGCTGGCAGGCATTAAAGACAAAAGGCAAAGAACAACGTTTCAGCACAATATGGGCAGGGTAGAGTATTTCGTATTTTGTATGTTGACCAGTTGTTTTAATGTAATGGCCTAAAGCTAGAATGTTGATAAAGTCCGGTGCATGAAGAAAACATAAAGAAAAAAAATTCAAAGAGTTACAAGAAACCCAAACCGGAATGATGATAATGTTGATGATACCACTAACGACAAAGTTGAAGGCTAAAACTTCGAATATTTGAGTTTGTTGGTTTGTGATGCATCTCTTTGAGTTATATGTGGTGGGAAGAGTTTTATGCAGTGATGTGAAGTCAAGCTTTGTCATTCATTATGAAATCGATTGAACTGCTGTTAGGGGACCACAAAAAGTTTGTATATGACAATATAAACATAACAGTATTTGTTTTGCATCAATAGAACTTTAAATATTCTATCAGATAAAAGATACCATAACTCTATTCACAAACAGTTTCATTAATATTGAAGAAATTTTCGAAATTAAAAAAATCAAGTTGACCATACTCTAATAAGATTTCTTTCATTTAAAAATACCCAGTTTTAAGTAGAATCTCTTAAATATAAGGACAAAATGACTTCATTGAAAAGTTGATCGATTTTTGGACAAGGAAAAAAACTTTATGTCAGAGAAATGCATCTGTATGCTAAGCAAAATTCGCATTTGTATTTGAAGAATATGAAACCATTGGCCTTACGACACTATTTTTTTTCAGTGTATGGTACGTCTATTTTTGTGTCCAAAACAGCACCAAATTTCGAATTTCAAAATCCGAAGCAAATTGCTGCTCTCCGTTTGGGATATACCAAAATATCATAAAACTTTTAAATTTTTTGTTAATAGACGTTTTGTTGATTTTAGTCCCTATTAAAAAATCGATTAGTCGCGATAAAAAAATATTGACCTAATATGAATGGTTATGAAACTTAGGATATGTAATTTACATAATAGTAAGGACAATTGTCGGTAAAATAAAGACATTTTTAATAAAACCAATTTCATAATCTTTGCTTAAAAAAAAAACATTTTTAAATGTAGAACCCAAATCTTTGAAGTTTTGTCTATTTTATTTGGAGAAATGCTCCTTAAATTTGCTGCGATTTCGTTTCAAGATTAAAAGCTTCAAATACAAGCTACAATATTTATTTTGAGGATTTCGGAAAGAAAACATTTTTTACTTGAATTCGATATATAATGACCTGGTACAGTTTTAATTACAATTGTGTATAAAGGTTTATGTTCCCATATGCCTATATTTAAATCTGTTCCGATTTGGACAGCACTTGGTTAGACTTTTACAAAACACAGACTTAAAATTAAAATAAAATAAATTTGAAGAAAATTTTACCAAAAAGCTACCAAACAAAACAGTTCTTATTTTGCAAAATTTTATTTCTATAGAATATTTTGTCAAAATTTTATTTCCAAAGAAAATTTTGTCAAAATTTTAGTTCTAAAGACAATTTTGTCAAAATTTTATACATACAAATCGATGATTTGAGTTTGGCAAAGGAAAAGAGATATGCTGGCAAATTTGTTTAGGCAGTAGCCGACTATCAAACCCTTTTTCGGGAGGTTCAAGTGTAGTTCACGTTGGGTTGAGTGAATTACCCGAATTTATTCTGATAATTGGTTGATAGTTTTGCTGCAAGTAGAGGATGCTGATGAGGAATGTGGTAATTCCGAAACAGCTGTACATCCAACCATCTTGCAGTCTATAGGGCTTTGCCCAAATAAATTTGACAAGCATACTTTTCCTCTGTTGGTTAAGCTACACTTGTAGTTTAGTCAATGCATGGCTTTAAGCTGAGATCAAAAAAAAAAAAAACAACAATAACGATTGAAGAGAAGCCAACAATAACAAACAAAACAAAATTTTATTTCTATAGAAAATTTTGCCAAAATTTTGTTCCCATGGAAAATATTTTCAAAATTTTATTTCTATAGAAAATTCTCTCGAAATTTTATTTCTATAGAAAATTTTGTCAAAATTTTATTTATATAAAAAAGTTTTACGAAAATGTATGTCTAAAGATATTTTTCTCAACATTTTATTCCTATAGAAAATTTTCTCAAGATTTTATTCCTATGGAATATTTTCTAAAAATTGTATTTATATAGAAAATTGTGTTCCCATGGAAAACATTTTCAAAACTTTATTTCTATAGAAAATTCTCTCGAAATTTTATTTCTATAGAAAATTTTGTCAAAACTTTATTTCTACAGAAAATTTTGCCAAAATTTCTCTCGAAATTTTATTTCTATAGAAAATTTTGTCAAAATTTTATTTCTACAGAAATTTTGTCAAAATTTTATTTCTACAAACAATTTTGTCAAGATTTTATTTCTACAGAAAATTTTGCCACAATTTCATTTCTATAGAAAATTCTATCAATATTTTATTTCTATAGAAAATTCTTTCTAAATTTTATTTCTATAGAAAATTTTGCAAAAAATTTTGTGTCCATGGAAAATATTGTCAAAATTTAAATTCTATAGAAAATTTTGTCAAAATTTTAGTTCTAAAGACAATTTTGTCAAAATTTTATTTCTATAGAAAATTTTGCCAAAATTTTGTTCCCATGGAAAATATTTTGAAAATTTTATTTCTATAGAAAATTCTCTCGAAATTTTATTTCTATAGAAAATTTTGTCAAAATTTTATTTATATAAAAAAGTTTCACGAAAATGTATGTCTTAAAATATTTTTCTCATCGTTTTATTCCTATAGAAAATTTTCTCAAGATTTTATTTTTATGGAATATTTTCTAAAAATTGTATTTATATAGAAAATTTTGTTCCCATGGAAAATATTTTCAAAATTTTATTTCTATAGAAAATTCTCTCGAAATTTTAATTCTATAGAAAATTTTGTCAAAAGTTTATTTCTACAGAAAATTTTGCCAAAATTTCTCTCGAAAATTCTCTCAAAATTTTATTTCTATAGAAAATTTTGTCAAAATTTTATTTCCACAGAAAATTTTGTCAAAATTTTATTTCTACAAACAATTTTGTCAAGATTTTATTTCTACAGAAAATTTTGCCAAAATGTTGTTTCCATGGAAATTTTGCCACAATTTAATTTCTATAGAAAATTCTTTCAATATTTTATTTCTATAGAAAATTCTTTCTAAATTTTATTTCTATAGAAAATTTGGCAAAAATTTTGTTTCCATGGAAAATTTTGCCACAATTTCATTTCTATACAAAATTCTTTAAAAATTTTATTTCTATAGAAAATTCTTTAAAAATTTTATTTCCATAGAAAATTCTTTAAAAATTTTATTTCTATAGAAAATTCTTTCGAAATTTTATTTCTATAGAAAATTTTGCAAAAAAATTTGTGTCCATGGAAAATATTGTCAAAATTTAAATTCTATAGAAAATTTTGTCAAAATTTTATTTCTATAGAAAATTTTGTCAAAATTTTATTTCTATAGAAAATTTTCTCAAAATTTTATTTCTATAGAAAATTTTGTCAAAACTTTATTTCTATAGAAATTTTTCTCATATTTTTTTTTTTTTTTGAGAAAATTTTCTCAAAAAATTAATTTCTATAGAAATGTTTCTCAAAATTTTATTTCTACAAACAATTTTGTCAAAATTTTATTTCTATAGAAAATTTTGTCAAAATTTTATTTCTATAGAAAATTTTGTCAAAATTTTATTTTTATAGAAATTTTTCTCATTTTTTTTTTTTTTTTGAGAAAATGTTCTCAATAAATTTATTTCTATAGAAAAATTTCTCAAGATTTTGTTTCTATGGAAAATTTTCTCAACATTTTATTTCTATGGAATATTTTCTAAAAATTGTATTTCTATAGAAAATTTTCTCAAAAAAATTTTTCCAAAGCAAACTTTCTCAAAATTTTATTTCTATAGAAAATTTGTCAAGTTCCTCTTTGGAATATTTTGCAAAATCTACCAAAATATCAAGAATTATAACAATCTATTAAACAATAAAAATCTACCATTTCCCAGCAAAAAAATTTGGAAGTTCTTCCAAAGGCACAACTTTAAAAGCACTTCCAGAAGATGCACTCCCAATGATGTTCTTCATTTTATCTACCCATGAAGTTCTTTTATTTCAATTTTTTATAACTTGGGTTTTTCATATTTTAATGGGTAATTTTAACTTCTTTGTTTCAAATAGGTTAAAAACAGAGCAAGAATTCATAAAAAGTTACAAATCATTTAAATTTTGCCAAAGCGGAATATGATATATATTGGCGCTTCGTCCAAATCTGTGCCGATTTCGACCAAATTTGGCACACATTTCTAAAATGCTAATTGTAGTCGCTAGGCAAAATTTCAAGTAACTCAGAGTGAAATTGATTTTGTTATTATTCCCGAGAACAAACGGTGTTGTACTTCATTTACTTAAAATATGAATTCGAATTTTGATTAGCATTGTAGACGCATTTCTCTGATATACATTTTTTTTTTTCTTGTCAAAAAGTCGATCAATGAAGTCGTTTTGTCCTTATTGTGAATCGACTTAAAACTGACTATTGGTACATGAAAGATTTTGGTTGAGTAAGGTCAACTTGGTTTTAATAATTCTGAAAATTTTGACAACGAAACAAAAAACGTGTTTAACAATAGGAGATTTTTTTCAACACTTTATTTTTAAGATTTTTATACCCTCCACCATAGGATGGGGGGTATATTAACTATGTCATTCCGTTTGTAACACATCGAAATATTGCTCTAAGACCCCATAAAGTATATATATTCTGGGTCGTGGTGAAGTTCTGAGTCGATCTGAGCATGTCCGTCCGTCCGTCCGTCCGTCTGTTGAAATCACGCTAACTTCCGAACGAAACAAGCTATCGACTTGAAACTTGGCACAAGTAGTTGTTATTGATGTAGGTCGGATGGTATTGCAAATGGGCCATATCGGTCCACTTTTTCGTATAGCCCCCATATAAACGGACCCCCAAATTTGGCTTGCGAGGCCTCTAAGAGAAGCAAATTTCATCCGATCCGGCTGAAATTTGGTACATGGTGTTAGCATGTGGTCTCTAACAACCATACAAATATTGGTCCATATCGGTCCATAATTATATATAGCACCCATATAAACCGATCCCCCGATTTGGCTTGCAGAGCCTCTAAGAGAAACAATTTTTATCCGATCCGGCTGAAATTTGGTACATGGTGTTAGCATATGGTCTCTAACAACCATGCAAAAATTGGTCCATATCGGTCCATAATTATATATAGCCCCCATATAAACCGATCCCCCGATTTGGCTTGCGAGGCCTCTAAGAGAATCAAATTTCATCCGATCCGGCTGAAATTTGGTACATGGTGTTAGTATATGGTCTCTAACAACCATGAAAAAATTGGTTCATATCGGTCTATAATTATATATAGCCCCCATATAAACCGATCCCCCGATTTGGCTTGCGGAGCCTCTAAGAGAAGCAAACTTCATCCGATCCGGCTGAAATTTGGTACATGGTGTTAGTATATGGTCTCAAACAACCATGCACAAATTGGTCCATATCGGTCCATAATTATATATAGCCCCCATATAAACCGATCCCCCGATTTGGCCTGCGGAGCCTCTAAGAGAAGCAATTTTCATCCGATCCGGCCGAAATTTGGTACATGGTGTTACTATATGGTCTCTAACAACCATGCAAAAATTGGTCCATATCGGTCCATAATTATATATAGCCCCCACATAAACCGATCACCAGATTTGACCTCCGGAGCCTCTTGAAAGACCAAAATTCATCTGATTCAGTTGAAATTTGGTACGTGATGTTAATATATGGCCTCAAACACCCATGCAAAAATTGGTCGATATCGGTCCATAATTATATATAGGCCCCATATAAACCGATCCCCATATTTGAGCTCCGGAGCACCTTGGAAGAGCAAAATTCTTCCCATTCGGTTGAAATTTGGTACGTGATGTTAGTATAAGGTATCCAACAACCATGCAGGAATTGGTTCCTATCAGTCCATAATAATATATAGCTCCCATATAAACCGATCCCCAGATTTGACCTCCGGTGCGTTTTGAAGAAGCAAAATTCATCCGATCTGGTTGAAATTTGGTACGTGGTGGTAGTATATGATATTTAACAACCATGTCAGTTGAAATTTGTGGATGACAGTCTTTCGTAGAAGTTTCTACGCAATCCATGGTGGAGGGTACATAAGATTCGGGCTGGCCTGGAATATACTTGTTTTACTTGAAACTTGCACGCACAGAAAACCCATGTTTGGACATGGTTGCCGCATCCATTTAATGCTTATCTAGAGCATGTAATTGCCGCGAAAACCATGTATTTTGTCTTTGTAAAAATAGTTTTCGAGCGGAGAAAAATGTATGGTGGCAATAAGCATTTGAATGGTTCTCAAATACCACAAACATGTTCTATCATTTAAACGATAGAATTTGAGACCATTACATGGTCGGGAAAATCATATTACAGGGAAAAAAGTATTTTTATAGTTTAAGTATAGACATGTCTAGAACCATTACATAGCCATAAAGACCATTTACATTTTTTTCGTGACCATTTAATTGTTTAACTTTTTTGCAGCGAAAAGAATTTTATAAAAACATTGAGCAGGTACACACGATTTTCATTTTACGCGTCAGTCGTGTGTTGATTGTTTCTTGGAATGGACGGAGAATACGGATTTACTGTGTTTTGTGTTAATTTATTTATTCAGAAGTGGCACGTGGTTTTATGTGAACACAAAAAGGAAAAGAGTAATTGAAATGTAAATGTACCTGTTTTTTTGTTCTGCATTTTGCTATATGGATCATTTATTTTTATTTGCAGTTACATGATGTCTGCGTTTGTACATTTGATGGGCACGATCTAAATATGAAATAATGACTTATTGTTGAAATTGAAATAAAATAGAGTGTGTAAAAATATATGATGTTTGCTTGAAAGGCATTATAAATACAAATAAACAATGAATTAGTTTATAAATAAATAAAAACAACAAAATAAAGTTAATTTTGTGTTTTCTTTTCTCAAGTGGCGTCCTTTTTTCGACGAAGGAAAAAGTTTTTTCATAAAGATCAAAACATTTTAGGTTGTGACCATGTTCTTTTAACTAGGAGAAAAAAATTTTTAATGAATACCATAACATTTTAAATAGTGACCATTGTCTTTTCATTCAAACAAAATTCATTTTATCAATATAATAACATTTTAGATGAGGACAATTATATTTTTCTTAGAACCATGTTCACTGAGCCAACATGGTTGCAGTTTAAAATGTTACATGGTCTCCGCAAAAATAGCTCCTATCATATTATTTTGCTCTTCGAATATGATTGTGGCAAACATGTTTCTTCTCTGCGTGTGTAGTCGAGGCTGAATTTGGATTTTAAAAAACGAATAAATTTAACTTTTTCCCCCTGGAATCGGGCACCCAAAACTTAAATTTAAAAGAGAATTGTTTAAGGACATTGTTACTTCAATTCTCCACTTCTTTGGCTCGGAATCCAAAATCATTAGTGTAAAGACAAACTCTTTGGAACAGGGCATGCAAAAGGATCTCCCACTTCCGTCAGTTAGAAGGCATAATTTTCATAGGTCTTCTTCATAGAAATTTGGAACATGTACCTGTGCAATTCTAAGACTATCAACAATCCCCCCAATCTGTAAATAACTAAACAATCCAATTTATTTTAAAGGATATATTGAATTCCTACTCAGTGCCATTGTTAGTTGTTCTGCATAATACATCTCTTTTGTGAGGATAATATCGTTAGTCGATTAACTCATCCCTATTATTATTATTATTTGTGGTATTAATTTCTTCCTCGTTTCATCAATGCTATGTATTATTTAAAGTTTTATTTTTAACAAATTATTTTTTAAATGTCTCATATTATTTGCTCCTTACCATCTCAGTTTGCATTGACTAGTTCAACCTTTTGTTGTACGGCACCTTCTTGGCCATTGAAAAAACACAAAAGACTACCAGGCAACCTTCCAAGAAGAAAAGCTTCTTACTTTCTTTTTGGGTTTGGGGACCAACAACAACAACAACAATAAAACCCATGTTTAAGAAAATAAATGTTTTTGTGTTCTCGTCGACGGCAAAGGAAACAATAGTGATCAACAAAGCCAAAGGAACCACCATTCCTATGGCTCGGCTTGGTGGCAGCTGCAGCTGCAGCAACTCAAAACTCAAGTATCTTTGTAGTTTTTCCACAAAAGCCTTTCACAAAATTCTTTTGGTGTATATTTGAAATCACAAAAAGAGAACAAACTAAAGCATCAGCATATCAGAACATATAGGCATGACCACCAGATGAAGCCAAATCTTGCCGCAATATTTGTCTCGTACATCGAGATTTTTGTGCCTAAAAGTGAAATCAAATTATCGGCAAACCATTCATACATTGCCATTATATTTTTCAGTTTTACGGTCTTTTCCCCGCTAACTTGGGGGGGAGCTTCCAGTTGAATGAGCATGTTTGTTTTTGTGGCCTAAAAACAAAAGATGTTCACAATTATGAAACAAAGCCAAAGATTTTCTCTCTTTTCGGAAACAGTCTTGTTTAGGCCCCTCCCTGGCCAAAGCAAATCAAATTTTCCACGTATTGTTCAAAATCATTGACATGAGAAAGCATAGAAGCTCCAGCAACCATCAGGTTAAGGTCTTAATTTGTATTGAGATATCGAAACAAAAGGAAATGCAATTAACAGTCAATGTTTTGTTTGGAACATTTGAATGAAAATTAGCCTGTTGTGAAATCTTGTAATTATGTTCATTCATTTTAAACTAAAACTAAAGGAAATTTAATAATGTGGTGAAGAAAATTTTCATAATACGAGCCGTGCTTGTAGTAGTAGTAGTAGTAGTATTCTTTATTTATGAAAATGTAACAGTTAACAAACTATTGATTTTAAACAATTAAATACATATCGTTTTTGGACTTATGTGTTTTTTCAAGCTAAAAAAGAATATATATATATATATATACGGCTCTGACAAGTGTGTCGTCGGCCGTTACCAATTCATTTGCAATAAAACATTATAGTATATGTTTTTACCAAATTAAAGTTACATACATTATTAATAAAACTCATTAATTATAGCTGCTCTGTACTTCATTGCTAGTTTTAAGTAGATTAAAAGATCTTTCCAGCCGTTTGCTTCTTGTCCATTTAATATATTAAGAATTTCATTTTGGGATAATAGATCTGTCCCGAATATTTGCCGTCTAATCTCTACAAAGATTGGACATCTCCCAAGGAAGTGTTGTATGGATTCCGTTTCCCGAAGATTGCAAATCGTACATAGTTTTATCTCTTCATTTGATGTGAACTTGTTGCCATTTAAGTAAAGCATATCAGCTCGTGCTCTCATTATCAATGTTATTTCTTTCTGATTGTAAGATCCGTTTAAGTATGAACTTCCCTTGCTAAAATCAAGGAATCTGTAAATTCTTGTACTACTTCCCATTGCGTTCTCAATTTTATTCAATCTATTAACCCAGCTATGCGTGTGGACCAGTCTGGAACAAATGTGGCGCCACATCAAGTTGGTTGTATTAAGTTCTAGGTTTCCTTCCCCAAGATGTGATAACAGTTCATTTATCGTTTTTGCCCATGATAAATTCTTCTGCAAAAGGATTTTACTGAAGAAATTCGGTAATCTATCTGCCTTGTATTCAAACAATGTTCTGTAAATGTATTGCAGATGGAGTTGAAGTGTGTACATGTGAGCATCTTCAATATTTGTTTCAAGATCTATTACATAGTTTGGTGTATTTTCTGGGAGTTTAAGTACACGTTTTATGAAAAATCGCTGCAATTTATCGACTTCCTCGAAATGTGTATAACCCCAGACCTGTGCAGAATATGCTTGAATTGATCTGCAGACTGCAAGGTAGATTTCCCATTTCATTTGCAAATCAATACTATCTATTTTTAAAAAGTTCTTCCATGTGGAGTTTATTGCGCTTTTTGACTGGCTAGTGCGGTTATCAACGTGACTCTGAAAGCTTAGCCTTGACGTGAGTACCACTCCGAGGTATACGTATGATTTTACAATCTCAATTTCCTGTCCATTGAAATACCACTTTTCTTGGTTTGATAGTCGTCCCCCATTTCTGAAAATCATAATTTTGGATTGGTCGGTATTGACTTCCATGTTCCACATTGTACAGTATTCTTCAAGTTTTAGGATCATGTTTTGCAACTTTTGTATCTCATCGGCCATGATAACAATGTCGTCTGCATACATTAAAATTCGAATATTTTTACCTCCTACGAATATCCCATCCTCCAAATATTCGTGTAGGTCATTTATATACAAGGCGAAGAGTAAAGGTGACAAAGACATCCTTGCTTGACGCCCGAGTTTGTGTCGAAATATGTAGATAACTCCTCCCCATTCCAGACGGCAGATCTTGTGTATTGATATATGCTTTCTATCATTCTGACAAATTTATATGAGATACCCAATGAGTAGAGTTTGTATATGAGTGCTTTCCTCGACAAAAAATGCGTATAGCTTTTTCTTCTCTGCTAGTTTTATAGCTGCTATGGCGGTCAAATTATATATATTGTCTACCGTTGAATAGAATTTTCTGAACCCCGCCTGGTATTCTACCATAACTCTATTTTCCTCCACCCAGTTGATTAGTCTATTGTTCAATATTCCCATGAAGATTTTGGCTGCAGCATTCATAAAAGATATCGCCCTGTAGTTTGCAGGATCATCGACATTTCCCTTTTTATGAATTGGAAATATTGTTGTCTTTACCATAGATTCCTCTACATAATTCCTTCTATATGTACTCGTATATACCTTGGATAGTTGTAGTAAGAACTCATCTGTAGCGTTTATATAAAATTCATAAGGTACTCTATCCTCTCCAGGGGCCTTATTGAGCTTGACTTTTGACAGCATGTCCTTGACTTCTTCTAGTTCTATATCTCTATCCAACTGGTCGTTATGGATCATAACAGGGGCATAATGAAAATCTGAGGAAGCTTTTGCAGGGTTTAACAATTTAATGAAATGGTCTCTAAACAATTCCGCGGTTATTGCTTTACCAACTCGAAATTCTTGGTTGTTAATTTCTTTTACTAACTTCCACCATTCTTTTGTGTTGCTGATACTATTTATCTTTTGGTTTAGATATGCGAGGTATTTCTTCTTAGCAGATTGACATATTTCCTTGTATTGACTCCTGTACTTCAGATAAGTTTCTTTACATTTTTCATTTTTAGTTGTTCGATATTTATTTAAAGACTTGAATACCTTTTTTCGAGCCCAGTGGCATTTTGTATCGAACCATTTGTGTTTGGGAGAGAATCCTGGAATATATGATGACTCCGTAGAAGACACTATAATATCTGTAAGCTCTTTTATTTCAGTATATTCATTTTGCTTTGAGAGGTTTATATTTAAGAGTCTCTGGTAATCAGATTTATTAGATGTTTTCCAAGAGAGTTTCGGCAACAGACTAAGTTTGTTGTATTTTTCATTATTTCCAATCTTTATTTCCAATATTACAGGCAAGTGGTCTGACCATATTTGTTCATCTACCTTAAACGACTGTACTAAGTCCAACAACTCTAGCGATGCTGCACAGATATCATTTACGGAAGAGCCTATTGTACTGATATATGTGAATTGTCCATCTTCATCGCCATTTGTCTGTCCATTTAAAATTCTAAGATTGAAATTATTACAGAAATCCATATATTTTTTCCCTCTAACATTAACTTCCTTATCCATAGATTTCCTTTCTTTAGTGCAAGCGGACCAACTATCTTCACATATTGGTGCAAAGCACTGCTGTAATTCTCCCAGTCTGACATTCACATCTCCCACCAGTACGGCATTATCGACTTCGAATTCACACATATTTTTGTTTAGGGTCGAAAATTCATTGTCCCAATCCGCACTTCGAATGTAAAGAGGTACAATTGCCAGTTCTTGTCTACCACAATACAAGTTAATTATCAACAATGTATCCATTTCATTGAATTCATACTTAATATCTCTTTCCTTTACTTTTTTATTTACTGCCACCATGATTCCACCAGATGCGCTTCCAAATTGACTAACCTTCTTTGCGTAAATCCATGATATATCAAAACCCTGTATATATTTCTCAACTCTAGAGTGTTTTCCTTCTATTATATGTGTTTCTATTAATATGATTATATCAAAGCTCATTATGTATTGGAAAAAATTAGGGTACAAAAATTTATTTTCAAGCCCATTTACATTATATGATATGATTCTTAAAGGTTTTAGATTGATTTCTTCGTTAGATGGACTAAAGTATTTTAAAAGTTTTTTGAATTTACTTTCTCAATAATTGTATTTAAAATCTCTGTTTGAATTTCTCCACCGTATAACAGCCTCAAAACCGTTTCAGCTTTTTCTTTGCCACAAACTAATTCGTTTTGGGAATTCCAAGTGAACCATTTATCATTGATTTTCAACCTGTCATCCCTAACCATTATCTTCAGTTTTTTACATTCATTCCATATTAGTTTTTTGATGGACAGATTATTTATTTTGTTACGCTGACGCCTTGGGTTTAAGTCTCGGCTTATTGATATTTTGGATCCTGCTAAATTTCCGGTAGATCCTAGAATACGGGACACCGTTGTGTCTGAATCGAACTCTGCAATCACTGTACAGGTTTCATCCGATTTTGATAGCACCCGCGCTGAGACCATGTGGGCAATCACCTTTAATGTCTCCGAACAAATTTTTTTCACAGACTCCTCTGCGCTTTTCTCAAAGTAAATCCCTTTAAATATTAGTTTAGTGCTTTTGATTTGATTTTCAAGCCATTTTATTTCATCTTCAGATTGTTTATGATTGCTTCTAAGTAAGTGAAGTTCTTCTTTCAACTTTTTATTTTCTTCTCGAAGTTCTTCCAATTCAGCAGTAGTTGAAGCTATGCCAGCTTTTACTTCCTCTATATCTGCCTTAGTAGGCAGGGCTTCTAGCTTTTCTTCCAACAAACTGTTCATCGTAGCCTTCATTAGATTCATCAACTCCGCCACTTCCATATTGCCAACAGGTTTCTTCGCCATTTTTTCAAAATCTGGAGAAGTTTCTACCAACTTTCGTTTTGATTGCTGGGATACAGGCGTAACGGACATATTTTGTATTTATGAGGGGATAAATTACTGCTGGCAACACCAACAGCACGACGATCGTTTCCAACGTATCGTACGTAACGTATTCTTACAGTAATCAGTTTATTTGTTTCGTTGGCAACACTTGTCAACTAATATGTCAATTTTGTTTTGTTTACCTTTTTATAGATTGAATCGGGTAACATTGAGTGATTTTGTAGATTTCCAACGAGAATTATTATTTTATGTTATAAATGACGCCAAAATTATAAATATTGTTATCAAAATAACTCGAAAATTCTGCCGCGCACACTCTGTACTCCTTTTGCCTCTCCAGTATGTACCACGGACTATATTTGCCGTGCTTGTATGTATAGAGTATCAAAAACTTAAAATCTATCCCGCTGCGCTTAACATTTCAATTATATTGATTTAAATAAATTGCATTTCATTGCATTGCATATTGTTTTGTTTAATCTGGTATCATACCTCTGTCACTTTTAGTTCATTTTAGTCACTAAAACAAACCCTGCTGTGATTTGTTAGATAAAGAAATTAACCAAAAATCTCTACTTTATTGGAGAAAAAAACAATATTGAAATAATATCAAAACTTGTATAAAAGTCCATTTTGGGATACTAAATTTGAAACATATTGAGGATATACTTTTAAAATAAAAATATTTTAATTAGAATTAAACTTACACTGAAAAAATAGTGAACCCGCCACTAAGAAAACTTTTGATTAATTTTAGAAAATTTGGAATATTTTTAGAAATTGTTAACTAAACAGTATTACAAGCGCTGGCCTCGCGCCGATATCACAAAAATAAGTAAATATTTTTTGAAAATTCAAGAAAATTTATTAGACATAAATAATTTTTTTTTTCACTTTTTAAAGAAAATTTTGTTGCTTGAAGGAAAAAACTGGAGTTCAAAATTGCAAGAATGTCTTTGATGGACGCTTTTGTAGTAAAATTTACAAATTTGAAAAAATAAAAAGTATATACGACCGTAAGTTTGGCCAGGCCGAATCTTATGTACCTCCCACCATGGATTGCGTAGAAACTTCTACTACAAATAAATTATTTGGATTGCGGCCGATGGCAAGGCATCTTAAAACTTCTTAACATCATCTTTTAATTATAAGTTAGTCCATGCGGGATATATAGTAAACAAAAGAAAGGTCGATTAAATACGTATATATTTAGTTCTTTACCGGTATATATAGGGAAGAAATAATTACGAACCGATATGAACTTTTGTGCGGTAATTATAGAGCCTGAATTGAAATATGGGGGTCGCTTTATATGTGGGCTATATTAGAGGTGTGCGCGTGACTGAAATTTCACTCACACTCACGCACGTTCACGAATCAAAATATTTATTCACGCACGATACGTGTGGTAGCCAATCCCACTCACGCACATTCACAAAATGAAAACCAGTACTCACGCACGCTCACGCACGAACTACTTTTTAAGACTCACACTTACGCACGATTCACGTGATTCACGACAAATTCATGGGACTCACTATATTTTCCAAACGGAAATCAGCAAAGGCAACAAAATTCAAAAATATAATATAGTTCGAGAGCTAAATTAATTTCAGTTTACATACAAGTATGAATTAAATATTGATTTTTTTCGTGAGCGTGATTTTGCAGAAATTTTATTCACGCACACTCACGAACCGATTTTATTTCTCACGCACGACATATTCATTTTAGTCCCATTCACGCACATTCACGAGAGTTCCTTCAAATTTGGTTCACGACTCACGTGATTCACGCGTGAATCACGCGTGTCACGAAAATTTCGTGTCACGCGCACACCTCTAGGCTATATACAATTATGGACACGAGTCTAAAAAAAATTACAGGAGCCACCGTGGTGCAATGGTTAGCATGCCCGCCTTGCATACACAGGGTCGTGGGTTCGATTCCTGCTTCGACCGAACACCAAAAATTTTTTCAGCGGTGGATTGTCCCACCTCAGTAATGCTGGTAGTATTAATGCTCGGCTATAAAAAGGAGGTCCCTTGTCATTGAGCTTAACATGGAATCGGGCAGCACTCAGTGATAAGAGAGAAGTTCACCAATGTGGTATCACAATGGACTGAATAGTCTAAGTGAGCGTGATACATCGGACTGCCACCTAACCTAATCTAACCTAACCTAACCTAACCTAACCTAACCTAACCTAACCTAACCTAACCTAACCTAAGTTAGTCCATGCGGGATATATAGTAGACAAAAGAAAGCTCGATTAAATATGTATATATTCAGTTCTTGACCGGTATATATATATAGGTAGGAAATAATTACGAACCTATATGAACTTTTGTGCTGTAATTATAGAGCTAGAATTGAGTCTACCAAAAATGGCAGATTTTTTAATGTTTGGTAGATTGGTAGAATTCTTGATGTTTTTGCAAAATATTCCTCTCCAACTATGAAATGCTTCATTGAATTAACATTTTTGACAAAAGTTTCTACAGAAATAAAATTCTGACAAAATTTTCTATAGAATGAAAATGTTGAACAAATTTTCTATAGAAAAAAAAAATTTACAAAATTCTCTAGAACTATAAAATTTTTGGGGGCTATATATAACACAGATCGTTACGGACCAATTTTGGCATGGTTGTTATCGGCCATACACTAGCGAAATGTGCCAAATTTCAATCGGATCGGATGAATTTTGCTCCTCCAAGAGGCTCCACAAGCCAAATCTGGGGATCGGTTTATATGGGGGCTATATATAATTATGGACCGATGTGGACCAATTTTTGTATGGTTGTTAGAGACCACATACTAACACCACGTACCAAATTTCAACCGAATCGGATGAAATTTGCTTCTCTTTGAAGCATGCTTCTCTATGAACCGATGTGGATCGATTTTTGCATGGTTATTAGAGACTATATACCCAACACCATGTTCCAAATTTTAGCCGGACCGGATGAAATTTGCTTCTCTTAAAGGCTCCACAAGCCAAATCTGGGGATCGGTTTATATGGGGGCTATATATAATTATGGACCGATGTGGACCAATTTTTGCATGGTTGTTAGAGACCATATGGTTAGGTTAAGTTATGTGGCAGCCCGATGTATCAGGCTCACTTAGACTATTCAGTCCATTGTGATACCACAGTGGTGAACTTCTCTCTTGTCACTGAGTGCTGCCCGATTCCATGTTAAGCTCAATGACAAGGGACCTCCTTTTTATAGCCGAGTCCGAACGGCGTTCCACATTCCAAGGAAACCACTTAGAGAAGCTTTGAAACCCTCAGAAATATCACCAGCATTACTGAGGTGGGATAATCCACCGCTTAAAAACCTTTTGGTGTTCGGTCGTAGCAGGAGTCGAACGCACGACCTTGTGATTGCAAGGCGGACATGCTAACCATTGCACCACGGTGGCTCCCATAGATACCACACTGAAAAAAAATACTGACCTAATATGGAAGATTATGCAACTTAAATTTTAGGACTTGAAATTCACGCAATGCTAAGGACAAAATTCTTTAAAATAATGACATTTTACTTAAAAGAAAGATTATAATCCTTGCTTCAAAATTTTTTTTTCATTAAATTTAGGACACAAATCTTGGAATTTTGCATCCCTCTGTTGAAGTTGTAGATCTTTGAAGTTAGTCAAATGTTTCTTAAAATAAAGAAAAACATTTTAAATTTAAAGAAATCGTATTTAACTCAACTGACATATTGAATTTTTAAATTTAAGATAAAAACGCTTCAAATATAGGCTGAGACTTAATTTAAGGATTTGCATCTTTGGTTTAAAGTTTTTTTAAGCATTAAGAAAACAGTTTATACTTTGAAGTACTTGGCATAATTTGGATTTTGAAACTGGAATTTGTTTGTACATGAATACCTTTATTAATATATCGCAAACAGAGAATAAAAATTCGATGAATGAGATCAGTATCCAATTTTAATTTTTATCGATCCTAGATTTAAAGCCAGGGAGATCCCTAAAAAATGTCTTTATTTTAAAGAAGCCGCATCTTTGGCTCGGAATCAATACCAAAATCTTTAAAGGAAGGTCAAAATCTTTGGATCCAAGTAAACTTTTTTTTTTTTTGAGTGCATATATCAACATCATGTACCAAATTTCAGCCGGATCGGATGGAATTTGCTTCTCTTTGAGGCTCCGCAAGCCAAATCTGGGGATCGGTTTATATGGGGGCTATATATAATTATGGACCGATGTGGACCAATTTTTGCATGGTTCTTAGAGACCGAATACCAACATCATGTACCAAATTTCAGCCAGATCGGATGAAATTTGCTTTTCTTAGAGGATCCGCAAGCCATATCTGGGGGTCCGTTTATATGGGGGCTATACGTAAAAGTGGAGCGATATGGTCCATTTGCAATACCATCCGACCTACATCAATAACAACTACTTGTGCCAAATTTCAAGTCGATAGCTTTTTTCGTACGGAAGTTAGCGTGATTTCAACAGACGGACGGACATGCTTAGATCGACTCAGAAATTCACAACGACCCAGAATATATATAACAGGTTGGCTGATAAGTCCCCGGTCTAACAAAGAAAAACACATTTTTTTTTGTCAAAATTCGTTTTTATTATTCAACATATTTCCCTTCAAGAGCGATATAACGATTATAACGACCTTCCAATTTTTTGATACCATTTTGGTAGCACTCCTTCGGTTTTGCCTCAAAATAGGCCTCAGTTTTGGCGATCACCTCTTCATTGCAGCCAAATTTTTTCCCTGCGAGCATCCTTTTGAGGTCTGAGAACAAGAAAAAGTCGCTGGGGCCAGATCTGGAAAACACGGTGGGTGGGGAAGCAATCCGAAGCCCAATTCATGAATTTTTGCCATCGTTCTAAATGAAAATTGGCACGGTGCGCTGTCTTGGTGGAACAACACTTTTTTCTTCTTCATATGGGGCCGTTTTGTCGCGATTTCGACCTTCAAACGCTCCAATAACGCCATATAATAGTCACTGTTGATGGTTTTTCCCTTCTCAAGATAATCCATAAAAATTATTCCATGCGCATCCCAAAACACAGAGGCCATTACTTTGCCAGAGGACTTTTGAGTCTTTCCACGCTTCGGAGACGGTTCGATTGTACTCAAGAGTGTAGTGATGGAGCCATGTTTCATCCATTGTCACATATCGACGGAAAAACTCGGGTGTATTACGAGTTAACAGCTGCAAACACCGCTCAGAATCATCAACACGTTGTTGTTTTTGGTCAAATATGAGCTCGCGCGGCACCCAGTTTGCACAGAGCTTCCGCATATCCAAATATTGATGAATGATATAACAAACACGTTGCTTTGATATCTTTAAAGCCTCTGCTATCTCGATCAACTTCATTTTACGGTCATTCAAAATCATTTTGTGTATTTTTTTGATGTTTTCGTCGGTAACCACCTCTTTCGGGCGTCAACTGCGTTCATCGTCCTTCGTGCTCATTTCACCACGCTTGAATTTTGCATACCAATCAATTATTGTTGATTTCCCTGGGGCAGAGTCCGGAAATTCATTATCGAGCCAAGTTTTTGCTTCCACCGTATTTTTCGTCTTCAGAAAACAGTATTTTATCTAAATTCCTTTTTTTCCATTTTTTTCACAATAACAAAAGTTGCTTCAGAAAAGACGTTCTATCTCACAAACTAATTGACTTACAGACGTCAAATTTTGACACAAATCATTTGAAGGTTGGTACTATATAAAAATAATATGCATTTAATACTAGCGACGCCATCTATGTGTCAGACCAGGGACTTATCAGCCAACCTGTTACTTTATGGGGTCTAATACCAATATTTCGATATGTTACAAACGGAATGACAAAGTTAATATTATTTTCCATAATTTTGTGTAAATTGTAAATTTGTAATTTTTCCATAATATTTTGTAAATTAAATACCCTAAGTTAAATTTACATAATCTTGTATATTAAATTAATATTTGTTTTTCATAGCAAACAAGCTGGCAGTATGGCAAAGTACATAAAAATAATACTTGGAGAATTTGCAAGTTTCTCAATAATACCATCAGCATTGTTGAAGGAATAAACCATTGATGATAACTTGGTTTCATCATTGGCATAGTTGTTTAATGTCAGCTTTCTAAAGTAATAAATAGTCCATGCTGTAGCAAGAGCAGTTAAATACTGTTTTGCATCGCCGCCCACAATTGTTAATGGGCTTACTTTTCTGTTAAATCTCCAAACATATTTATTAGAGAGAAAATGAGCAATCACACTAACCTATGAAATATTCAAATTAGTTTTTTGCTGCATTGTTTTTCTTTATTTTTAAATTAAATATCACGGTACCAAGCCCTCACATTTGGGAAAGTAACAAATACCAACTAAATTCCCCAAATGTGAAAATGTCAGCAAAAACTTGAAGAAGAAAAAAACCCTCTCTTAAATACTCGAACACCATGATAAAGATCCAACCTCACCTACATCATCGTGATGGTCTTTAGTCTCGTCCCCACTAGCAACGCAACCTACAACGGCAGCAACATCCTCACTATGATTCATGATATCTGCATAAGATGATGTTAATTTCATTGGGATTTTTGTTTTATTTTTCATCAGTCCTAGGACATCAGTTGTAGATGCAATGAAACCTCCCAACAAACAACAATGAAAGTACAACGACTAAGTTGACTTTACTTGCAACTTGACTCAAGCCATACACTATGTGGTCCAATATGTTTTAGTTTACACAAAAGATTTCATCAGTTTTTCCTAGAATTTTATCTCTAAAGGTACATCTTCAGTGTCTCTATCTTCAGGCAGCATCGTCTATTTGTCTGTCCATCCTATTCAGCATGTATCATGTGATGAACTTTACTGAGTTGAGTTGAGAAGCTCCCTTTTGCATTCGGATTCGATTGCTGCTTAATATTTCTTATTGTTTGTCTGAGCAGAATGTGGATGCAATAAATGATTTGGAAAATGTTAAATTTAATAGTGGGAGATTTGTTTTCTTATGGCAAGCAGACTTACAATCGTATAGTTGATTCTCTTAATTGAATGGGATGTACACTAAAATATGTAATGGACGACTTAAATCAAGGTAGATGTATATACTATTTTCCCTAATATATCTATAGTATTAACAGTACTAAACCTTAATCGGAACTAGTTGGCCAAAATAGTAAGATCAACTTTACGTCTAATTGACTTTTTTCAAAACACCAAAAAAAACTCGTAATGCCTAAAAAATTTACTTTAAAAAATTTGCTTAGATTTAAACATTTCGACCATAAGCCATAGAAATTGGTCCATATCGGCCCTCAAAAATATAGCATTTTCATTTCAAATGAAAAATTTTTCAAATCAAATGAATTTTTCAAAGCAAATGTTACAATAACCCATTGTGAATTTTCGATTGGATGAAATTCCCTACGACAATACTAGACAACGATTGGTGATAGTGATTTGATTTTAATTATGAATAACTTTTACGTACATTAAATTACAAAGAGTTTGTATTTTGAAAGGCGTTAATTCCTAAAATAAATCTCAAATAAGAAATAATTTTAGCAGTGTTTAAGTGTATACGTGAGTAAGTAACACATAATTCTTCAACGAAATTTTAAGAGGTTTATTTTTGCTTTCAGCAATATACCACTATAATCAGAAATAATTATAACTTCATTCATTTTTTGATTTTGGACATTTATTTGATTAGAAAAACGGTTCATTTAATTTGAAAAACGGTTCATGCGATTACAAAAAGGTTTCATTTGAAGTGAAAATACTACATACAACCCCCCATGTAACCGGTCCCAAGATTTGTCTTACAGAGCCGCTTAGAAGAGCAAATTTCATCCAATCCGGTTAAAATTTTAAACGCACTAATAATCGCCAAAAAAAAATGGTTCATAATTATATGAGACCGCTTAGAGGTTAGGCAAGGTATAATGACAGCCCGATATTTCAGACTCATTTAGACTATTCAGTCCATTGTGATACCATAGTGGTAAACTTCTCTCTTATTACTCAGTTCCGCCTGATTTTATGTTAAGCTCAATGACAAGGGACCTCCTTTTTATAGCCGAGTCCGAATGGCGTTCCACATTGCGGTGAAACCACTTAGAGAAGCTTTGAAACACTCAGAAATATCATCGTGGCTCCCGAGCCCTCATAGAAACCTACTGCCCAAAATTTGACTTCCCAGCAAAACAAAAAAAGAAATTGGAAGCTCTCCGAATGTCATTACTTTTAATAGGCTTACTCAGTACCAAACTTTTAATTGGTTTCTTAAAATTTCAAGTTTTCCGATCAGTTAGACTGCGTTTTCACAAGATATTTAAACCCAAAAGAGAAAAAGTAGCCCTAATTTTATCTCAATCAATTTTTAGTTAAATTTTCTTGGGGCTCTTATTTATTACGAAGCGCCGCACTGTTTTATTGGGATTTTGGGATCACTTTCCTAGGGCCTATTTTAATACCTCCCTTTTAATGTACATCCAAATATGCTCTTCTAGTGATCGACATAATTTTACAATAAATTAAAATTTACCTAAATCTATTGTGTAAGAAACACAGGGAGGACTGTTTTATTTGGATTTTAGGCTCATTTTCCTAGGGCCTATTTTAATACCTCCCTTTTAATGTACATCCAAATATGCTCTTCTAGTGATGGACATAATTTTACAATAAATTAAAATTTACCAAAATTTATTGTGTAAAAAACACAGGGAGGATAAATTATATAATGACAACATTTCTCGATAGACGTGGAGTTTACGAAAAAAATATTTGCTGGTATTATTCAAAATATCTCTGTGTAGAGTAAAAATTAAAAAAAAAAGTATATACGGCCGTAAGTTCGGCCAGGCCGAAACTTTTGTACCCTCCACCGTAGAAACTTCTACTAAGGATTGTGATTGTGGTAATACTTACCGATGGCCAGGTATCTTAAAGCTTCTTAACACCGTCTACTAAATTGTAAATAATTGTGGTATATATTAGGCAAAAAAGGTATATATGTAGGGTATATATAGGGAAGTCTACAAATAATTACGAAGCGATATCTACTTTTGTGCGGTAATTAGAGAGCCAGAATTGAAATATGGGGGTCGCTTTATATGGGGGGCTATATACAATTATGATATGTACTAATTTTTGGTTGGTTGTTAGTATCCATATACGTAGACCAAATACAAAATTTCAACTGAATCGGATGAAATTTGCTCCTTCAAAAGGCTCCAAAACCAAATCTGCGGATCGGTTTATATGGGGGCTATATATATTTATGGACCGATATGGACCAATTTTGGCATGGTTGGTAGAGACCAAATACTAACACCACGTACAAAATTTCAACCGGATTGGATGAATTTTGCTTCTCCAAAAGGCACCGGAGGTCTAATCTGGGGATCGGTTTATATGGGGGCTATATATAATTATGGACTGATATGAACCAATTCCTGCATGGATGTTGGATACCATATACTAACATCACGTACCAAATTTCAACCGATTCGGATGAATTTTGCTCTTCCAAGGGGTTCTGGAGGTCAAATCTGGGGATCGGTTTATATGGGGTCTACATATAATTATAGACCGAATTCGACCAATTTTTGCATGGATGTTTGAGGCCATATATTAACATCACGTACCAAATTTCAACTGAATCAGATGAATTTTGGTCTTCCAAGAGGCTCCGGAGGTCAAATCTGGTGATTAAATGGGGGATATATATAATTATGGACCGATGTGGACCGATGTGGAGCAATTTTTGCAGGATTGTTATAGACCATAGACTAACACCATGTACCAAATTTCAGCCGGATTGGATGAAATTTGCTTCTCTTAAAGCTCCGCAAGCCAAATCGGGGGATCGGTTTATATGGGGGCTATATATAATTATTGGCCGATGTGGACCACTTTTTGCATGGTTGTTAGAGGCTATATACTAACACCATGTACCAAATTTCAGCCGGATCGGATGAAATTTGCTTCTCTTAGAGGCTCCGAAAGCCAAATCTACCCCTTATGGTGGAGGGTATAAAAAGGTATATAGAAGGAAATAATTACGAAGCGATATCTACTTTTGCGCGGTAATTAAAGAGTCAGATTTGAAACATGGGGGTCGCTTTATATGGGGGGGCTATATACAATTATGAACCGATATGGACTAATTTTTGCTTGGTTGTTAGTGTCCATATACTTAACCCAAATACAAAATTTCAACTGAATCGGATGAAATTTGCTCCTCCAAAAGACCCCAAAACCAAATCTGGGGGCCTGTTTATATGGGGGCTATATACAATTATGGACCGATATAGAATTTTTCTCCTCCAAGAAGTTCCACAAGCCAAATCTGGGCGTCGCTTTATATGGGACTTATATAGAATTTCACCAAAATATATAATTTATTGGGTCTTAGAGCAATATCTCGATGTGTTACAAACGGAATGACAAAGTTAATTATCCCACACCAGTAATGCTGGTGACATTTTTGAGCGTTTAAAAGCTTCTCTAAGTAGTTTGACTGCAATGTGAAACGCCGTTCGGACCAATGTGGCATTACAATGGACTGAATAGTCTAAGTGAGCCTGATACATCGGGCTGCCTAACCTAAAGAGTGGGAGCCACCGTGGTGCAATGGTTAGCATGCCCGCCTTGCATACACAAGGTCGTGGGTTCGATTCCTGCTACGACCGAACACCAAAAAGTTTTTCAGCGGTGGATTATCCCACTTCAGTTATGTTAGTGATATTTCTGATGGTTTCAAAGCTTCTCTAAGTGGTTTCACTGGAATGTGGAACGCCGTTCGGACTCGGCTATAAAAAGGAGGTCCCTTGTCATTGAGATTAACATGGAATCGGGCAGCACTCAGTCATAAGAGAGAAGTTCACCAATGTGGTTTCACAATGGACTGAATAGTATAAGTGAGCCTGATACATCGGGCTGCCACCTAACCTAACCTAACCTACAGAAGTATATCACTTGCCCACTGCAAAATGGCTAATAGTCATAGTAAATTTATATCAATAATCTGTGTTGTTTATTAAAAATTTAATTATAGTATTTGGTTTGAAGAAATAGTTTGGGATTGTTTATGTATCCTTTTTTCATATAAAAACTTTTTTTCCTTCAGATCACCGCTTTATCAGATATATTTCCGAGATAATAATTATTAATTTTTTTTTTTAATTATTTTCATTTTTCCTCGACTGACACTAAAAACATTATTCACGCTTGGCTTATTGAAGCAAGCTTGTACACTTGGCTTAGTTTCTTTCTTATCGGCATGAATAATGGGCATGGGCGTAAGGTGGCTATTAGCGGTGCAAGAAGACAAACAAAATACGAAGAAATTTACTGGAACTTTTATGCATGTCTTATAAATACTATACTGAGGTCAAGTTGGTTCTCTTGTTTTTGTATAAGCTTTGTCGGGCTCAAACTGCGTGGTAACATCTTTCCGTTATCTAATTAGAGATGTAGAGCTAATTATTAAACAAAAGTTAATTGGAAGAAATATTTCTCCAAGCACAGCCACCTTACTAAACGTATGCGTGCGCAGCCATACGTTGAAGAAAGATTGAGCAAAGATTACCCAAAAACTATACCATGGGAATAGGCGAGCTCCTAATCGTGATTTTCAAGTTAATTTGCTATTCTTCTACAGTGAGAAATAAAACGTTATGCTTATAACGTTTTATTTCTGAGCATTGAAGAACGATAGGTGGGGTAATTATTTTTTAATTCAATATCTTCCAAAGCGTAGTACCAAACATTTATTTATTTTTTCCATGCGTGGAAATTTTTGAAATAATTTTATTTTCAATATTTTGTACATATGTAATTAGGATATTAAATTTTGTATATTGTTATTGGTTTTAAATTAAACGTGAACATCTTTCGCATATAATTCGATAACTTTCTAATATACAGTGTGGCTGATATGTATTGCAACCAACTTCAGATTGCTATAATTTCTCAACTGCTTGTCTGACAACTTGCAGACTTATTTTAGTGACAGGTTATTTTCTTGTTTACAAGGTTACAAAAGCATTTTGATATATTTCCTTCAGATATAAAGTTATTCGTGATGGAAGTCAAGCTTGCTGGTGTTATTGCTTTGTATTTGGCTGGAAAACTACAAGTGGCTCGAATTTGAAATTTGCAACAAAAACTTAGCCGAGACACAAACCATCACCAAAAAAATATTTTTCAAATTCGAATTTAGGATTTCAAATTCGAATTTAGGATTCCAAATTCGAATTTAGGATTCCAAATTCGAATTTGGATTTTTAGTATTTGGCTCATTACCCAAAATCTAGGCCGCATACTTTTCCAATGAAGACTTTTGTGATTATGAAAGCTCAACTCACGCCCTTTCCAATGAACCTTGCCCTTATACCGCACGCTTAGTTTTGGCACATTGTAAAAATTTGTTGAATTTTTTTTTTCAAATTTGATTTTCTAATGAAGACTTTTGTGATTTTGAAAGCTGAGTTTAAGCTCTTTTCAATGTGTGTGAAGAAAAATTCCGAATATAGTTAGCACAGACACAAACCATTTTTTGCAGAGCTCAGTTAATTAGTTAACAGAGCTTCATAAAGGAGCTAACAGAGCACTGTAAAGAGTTAACAGAGGTATTTTCTGCTCTAACCAATGATAGATTTATTTTTTGATCACCAGGAAAAATATTAAATGGTCTCCTTGACCAATTTACTTTATCTAAAATTAAACCACCCACTTATGGCATTATCATTCACACATATGTTTCAAAATTTTACAGAAAATTGAATTTTTCTCAACAATTTTTTGAGAGGATGGGACTCAAGTAACCATAGTGGCCACATAGACAATTGTCCCACAATGATCCATACACCATATGAAAGGGCTTGAAGAGCTCCATCAATATTGGATAGATCTAAAAATATCTATCCAATATCGATAGAGCTCTTCAAACCCTTTCATATGGTGTTTGGGTCATAGTGGGACTATTCTCAACTTGGCCACAATAGCTACTGGAGGCATCAGTGCTGCCGCTACTACTTCAATCGAAGTATTTTGCTTCATTTTCACAAATTTTACTTCGTCACTCCTTCCAAAAATCTCCTTCACTTTTTGTTCTGCTTCAAATTTTTATTTTTTACACCATGTACCAAATTTCAGCCGGATCGAATGAAATTTGTTTCTCAGAGGCTCCGGAGGAATTATGGACCGATGTGGACCAATTTTTGCATGGTTGTTAGAGATCACATGCTGAAACCATGTACCAAATTTCCCCGCAAGCCAAATTTGGGGGTCCGTTTATATGGGGGCTATACGTAAAAGTGGACCGCTACGGCCCATTTGCAATACCATCTGACCTAAATCAATAACAACTACTTGTGCCAAGTTTCAAGTCGATAGCTTCTTTCGTTCGGAAGTTAGCGTGATTTTAACAGACGGACGGACGGGCCGACATGCTCAGATCGACTCAGAATTTCACCACTGGGGTCTTAGAGCAATATTTCGATGTGTTACAAACGGAATGACAAGGTTAATATACCCCCATCCTATAGTGGAGGGTATAATAAAATGAATTCTATTGTTTTGTTTTCAAAAATGTATGCTACTTCAATTTTATTCAATCTACTCCACTTTTTTCCAAAATCTACTTCACTCAATTTTTCACTAGCACACTGCAGCACTGGGAGGCATCCTCTCCAGAAATTTATAAAGAATTTTTTTTTTCTCCAGAACTGTCCGGCGGATCTAAAAAATTCTAGCCAATATCGATAGAACTCTTCAAGCCCTTTCATATGGTGTATGGGCCATAGTGGGACTTGTCCATTTGGCCACAATGGAAAAACTCAATTTTCTGCAAAATTTTGAGACATATGTGTGAATGTAGCTGTGAGTGATAATGCCACAAGTGGGTGGTTTAATTTTAGATAAAGTAAATTGGTCAGGAAGACCATTTAATATTTTTCCGGATGATCAAAAAATAAATCTATCATTGGTTAGAACAGAAAATACCTCTTTTAACTCTTTACAGTGCTCTGTTAGCTTCTTTATGAAGCTCTGTTAACTAATTAACAGAGCTCTGGAAAAAATGGGTTGTGTCTGTGCTAACTAAATTCGGAGTTTATCTTCACGCTGCTCAGATTTTGAATAATAAGCTAAATACTAAACATCGAAATTAGAATTTGAAATCCTAAATTCGAATTTGAAAAATATTTTGGTGATGGTTGTGTCTCGGCTAGGTTTTTACTGCAAAATTCAAATTTATCTTCACACACATCAGCAAGATATGATCGAAAAAGTGAAGTTTATTATTCATCAAAATTTACGCCGTTGTGGAAGAAAACTTTCCCGTGGGCTCAACATATTGCGAGAACCGATAGAACATATATTGAAATATTAACTTGAATTAAAACCATTAAAGTTCCAAGAACTTCCCGATGCACACAAAAAAAGTTTGACTAGAAATATTCCGTGAAAGAGTGTTCCGCTTACACGAAAGTGTTATGATTCTCCGTCTGTTTGAAAAGAGTCAGTGAGTTACTTCGCTTGCTCAAAAGTGGTCAGTTGGCGAAATTGGTTTTCTCCGATGAGAAGGCATTCCAAATTGCGCAGTTTGAGAACAAACAATATGATCGGATTTACTTACCAAAGAGGTAAGCTGAAAATGTACACCGATCGGCTACCAGAATTCAAGCGCAGATAGTAATTATTGAATTTTTTATTTCACAAAATAAAGCTTCTTTGGTCTGCTAATGACCCTTAGATCAATATCTTATCTTTGTGATTGTATATTAAAATTTAATCGAATTTTTGTGGTACAAAAATTATCAATTTATTTTTTTTTTCAGGGAGCTAAGAGCCCAACACATGCAATAAATTTCAATTTGGGATAAAAGCAAATATTCCCAATGAATATGACGTTAAACCTCTTCGGTCTGAAGGTAAAAGTTATACCTTGTACTCAGCATCAAATTCTTAATAAATGATCTACCAGACATTGCCTAAGCCAAGGTAAAAAGAGGTTGAAACTTAAGTTCAGTACACTTTGTATGCAACACAACTTGTTCCTTTATTGCTATTGCCTCATCATCGTTGTCTTTTTCTGGTTTTTGATATTTGAGTTGAGACCAAAGTCAAATGCAACAGAGCAAAGATGCGAACACAATTCTTCTGTTTTTTTTTTTTTTTTTTTTTTTGTAAAGAAAAATGAGCTGAAGCAGCATCAATTACCTCTAACGTTAAGGTACAATCAAAGATCATTTAGGATTTCTTTGATGCTTGGTCGTAGCACACAGAATAGTTTAAGGGTTTGCTCTCAGTGCTTCACGATTTCTATTAACTTCAACAACGATGGAATATTATCCGGTTTTGGAATGAAAAAAAGGAATTTCTTATAAGAAAAATTAATGATCGAAAAGAAGATTTTATTTAAGAATTTCAGGTGAATCCAACAAATCCCAAAGTATTGCATAACTTTGGTTTATGGAAGAATGCATACTTCTTTGAGAAACATAAAATATAAATTAGAAAATTTCATTTGGAAAATTGAGAGTTATCATGAAGAACAAATACTGATTTATACATGTAATTATTCAGTATGTATAACCTATGGATTGTAATGAACAAGACGGCTGTCGAGTACGAACTGAACTTTATTGTTATGAAACGTACAATGATTGCAATAAAATATTGGCTAGAATTATTGAAAAAGTCGCTAAGTAAAGATAAATGTGTCGACAAAGTCAAGAAAATATGTTTTTTTTTTGTTTTTCTTTTTTTTTAATAAACTCTGAAATAGCATCACATCGGAAGAACTAGTTATTTTCCACTGCGCTTAAAAAGATGAATTCCGCCCAATGACAAGCTCATCTATAATTAATTGCTTCTGATCCATTTTGCACCATTTCTGGATACAAATATAACATTTTTATCGCGTTTTTGTCTACGGATTTTTTGCTGAGATAAGCTGGAAGTTATTCTTTTGCATCAGTTCTTCAGATGATAAAAACTAAAAATTTTTCTTTACACTTTCGAGTTTAGTCGCATCGCTAGGGCATGCTGAAATGTGCTTCTTATTTCATCCAAAATTCCCAGTCTTCCAGGAAATGGATCACAGTTGCCACTAGTGCTAAAAATAATCCAACAAAATTTTAAGGAAATTCTACCATAAATCTACCAAATGAAAATTCTATTTCTGCAGAAAATTTTGTAAAAATTTTATTTCTATAGAAAATTTTGTCAAAATTTTATTTCTCTAGAACATTTTGTCAAAATGTTATTTCTATAGAAAATTTTCCCTAAATTCTATAGAAATTTTGTCAACATTTTATTCATTTCTTTAGAAGTTTTTTTTTCTATGGAAAACTTTGTCAAAATTTTATTTCTATAGAAAATTTTGTCAACATTTTTTTCTATAGAAAATTTTGCCCAAATTTTATTTCTATAGAAAATTTTGTCAACATTTTATTTCTATAGAAAAATTTGTCAAAATTTTATTTCTATAGAATTTTTTCTTAAAATTCTATAGAAATTTTGTCAACATTTTATTTCTTTCTTTAGAAAACTTTTTCAAATTTTATTTCTATTGAAAATCTTGTCCAAATTATATTTCTATAAAAAAATTTTCTCAAAATTGTATTTCTATAGAAAAATTTGTCCAAATGTTTTTCTATAGAAAATTTTGTCCAAATTTTTTTCTATAGAAAATTTTGTCAAAATTTTATTTCTATAGAAAATTTTGCCAAAATTTTATTTCTATAGAAAATTTTTCAAAATTTTTTTTCTATAGAAAATTTTGTCAAAATTTTATTTCTATAGAAAATTTTGTCAAGATTTTATATCTATAGAAAATTTCATCTAATTATACAATTTATCTAATTATACAAATTTTGTCAAAATTTTATATCTATAGAAAATTTTGTCAAAATTCTATAGAAATTTTGTCAACATTTTATTTCTTTCTTTAAAATTTTTTTTTTTTAAATTTTATTTCTTTGAAAATCTTGTCCAAATTATATTTCTATAAAAAAATTTTGTCAAAATTGTATTTCTATAGAAAATTTTGTCCAAATTTTTTTCTATAGAAAATTTTGTCAAAATTTTATTTCTACTTAACATTTTGTCAAAATTTTATTTCTATGGGAAAATTTTGTCAAAATTTTATTTCTATAGAAAATGTTCCCAAAATTTTATTTCTATAAAAAATTTTCTCAAAATTCTATTCTAGAGAAATTCTGTCAATTTTTTTTTTTCAATTTTTAACATCATCTTTATTTACAGTGAATTTCGATTCATATGTACAAAGTTACGAGATTTTATGGATTTATATTACAGCGAATAAACATAGACTAGTATATTAAATTTATTGTTTTCGAAAATACAAGTCTTAAAGGGAAAATAGGAAAACCCTTTATTTGATAGTTATTAGATGTAACTCAAATATTTCGGAAACGTGTGAGTTTATAGCATGTTTACCAAATGTGGTAATCATTCATAAACAAGCTGTTTCCTATTTGATGATTTTCTTTTCCATAAATATTTCTAGGATAATTCTTTACATTCTCTTATCAATTGATAAGCAGAACTCTCAATTTTTGTGAAATAGTTGTGTGTGAATCGCTTAATGAAGTCCATAAGTTTTTCGTATCCAGTTTCTTCGTGTAAACGATCGGTGGAATATCTGGAGTGCTTGTTGTTAATTATTTTTAAGCATTTATTTTGAATGATTTGGAGTTTCTTCAGGTGTCTTTTAGTGGTATTATGCCAAATGGGACAAGCAAAGGTTAGAGTTGGTCTGATTATGGATTTATATATCAGGTTTTTATTTTTATGATTCAAAGATGAACGCTTATTAAGTAAGGGCCATAACGATCTTATAGCTCTAGTACATTTCTGACGAGTTTCTTCTATGTGGTCTTTGAACGAAAGTTTTTTATCTAAGACGATCCCAAGGTACTTAACATTGTTTTGGATAGGTATTTCGTCGTCTCCAAATTTCAGATGTCTGGTTGGTTTCCGCTTCGGTGAGTTGTTGTATGGGAATATTATAGCCTGTGTTTTCAGCGGATTTATTTTAATTTTCCACTTGTGAAAGTATTTATTGCAGGAGGCCAAACCTTTTTCCATTTTTTTAGAAGGGCCTTTGTAACTTTACTTGAGGTGATGAGCGCAGTGTCATCGGCATAGTAAGCTGTGTTCAGGAATGAAGGTGGTTTAAAATCGGAGGTGTATATACTATACAACAATGGTGATAAAACTGAACCTTGTGGTAAACCTGTGGTGACTGAGATACTTTCAGAATAGCTTCCGTTTACAGAAACCGAAAAAGATCTTTCTTTCAAAAAGTCTGCTATTAAGTGACATAAATATTTTGGGGTTCCTGCCAATACTAATTTATAAATTATACCATTATGCCAAACTGTATCGAAGGCCTTCTCGATATCCAATAGAATAAGGCCGGTTGAGATGCGCTTTCGTTTGTTTGAGAGTATCATATTTTTTAATCTGCTGACTTGATGAACGCAACTGTGTTCTTTTTTAAATCCAAACTGTTCCTTTGCAATTAGAGAATTTTCGGATGCAAAATCGTAAAGCCGAGAGTGTATGATTTTTTCAAATATTTTACCTAAATTACTTAGTAAGCTAATAGGTCTGTAGCATTTTGGATCCGTTTTGGGTTTGTTTGGTTTATGAATTGCAATTACCTTAGCTCTTTTAAAGTCTACAGGAAAATAATTCAAGTTTAAACAAGAGTTAAAGATGATGACTAATAATTGTATGGCTTTTGCTGGCAGATTTTTGATTAATATATTTGATATATTGTCAAGCCCTGGTGACTTAGAGTTTTTCAGAGATTTTATTATATATGAAACTTCTTCAATTGTTGTGGGAACTGTTTCTTCATCTGGGTATGTGGTTTCACTTAAAAAGCTAGATACTTTCGAGTTAACGACTCGATCGATAGAGTGTTTATACGAAGTGGTAAGATAAGTTGATGATAAAAAAGTGTCTGATAGTAATTTGGCTTTTTCGTTGTCACATCTATAAGTTGTGTTATTGACAGTGAAATTTGGAATGTTTTTCGAAGATTTTCCCCTGAAATTTTTGCATAGTTTCCAAAAGGATTTGTCACCTGGTTTTAACCTGGAGAGCATATAACTCCACTGAGTGTTACGGTGTATGTTTATTTTTTCATTTATTATTTTTGATATTTGTTTTACACATTGTTTATATATATTGCTTTCTACCGGAGTGTATGCTCTTTTTGATTTCCTATTGAGGAATCTCCTTGTTTTTATTAACTTTACTATGTCTCTTGGCAATACATAGTTGTTTGCGAACGAAACTTTCGGGGTGGTCAAGTCGCGTGCGTTTAGTATAAGATTAGTAATTTTGTTTATCTCGTGGTCGATAGACTCGGATACCATAAAACTTTCTATCGATATTTGAATTCTATTTTCAATAAATTGTTTAAATGAGTTCCAGTTAGTCTGTTTAAAGTTAAAATGACTGGTATCAATGAAGTTCATGGTAGATGAATTTATTGTACATAATATTGGGCGATGATCACTAGGTATTTCGTATTCCATAACGTCGAGATCCATATTTAATGTTGAGTTTGTGAGGACTATATCAAGTATCGATGGGTTGCGGTCATCTTGGTGAGGAAAGTACGTCGGTTCAATGGTGTGGCGAAGAATGAAATTTGATTTTTGTTGAATGTTAAATAGATTAATACCTGCTGAATTATTAACAGTGCAATTCCAAGAGTTGTGCTTAGCATTAAGGTCACCTAGTAAAATGAACTCATTGCTAATATTTGTCAGTTTTATAATGTCGTCATGAAAATACTGGGTATATTTTGGCGAATAGGCAGACGTAACAATAATTGGCCTTTGATTTATATATATTTCAACAGATACGTTTTCAATCAATCGTGTACTTGCAATATCTACTATTTTATGTTGTATAGATTTGTGCACTATTAAAGCTACACCCCCACCTTTAGACCCTTGCCTGTCGTTTCGATAAATATAGTAATTTTTAAAATAAGGTTTATGTCTTTCATTGAAAAACGTCTCATTAAGAGATGCTAAATGGACATTTTCTTTGTTCAATACATATTCAAATTGTTTTAGTGTAGAGTGGTTGGTAATGCCGTTCGCATTCCAGTGAAGAATTTTTATCGGATTTGAATTATCGAAGATCATAAGCATATCGTACCATTGTCATTACGACTTGAATTTGCTCAACTTTCGATGTACATTTTTGAAGATCACTCAAAGCTGACATAAAAATGTTGAAGAGTTCATCTACATTGAAGAGATCATTATTGGTTCTCAAGCAATCGGCGTATGATAAGCGATCGTTTACGGTGATATTACCGATCTTGTTGTTGTTGTTGTTGTTCTTGCTGTTAACATGTTGAACATCATTAATGAAGCTGGTTTGATGATCGTGTGTTCTGTTCGGTTGACTTTGGCTATATTGTCTTGTATGTTTTGACGTTGCTTTAGCTCTCCTCTCTAGGTAGAGAGCGCGTAATGGACAATTAATATCATTTGCGGAGTGATCAGTTCTATCTCTCCCATATTTCTTGCAATTGAAACATGTGAAAACAGCTGGTCTCTTTTCGGTTTTATTTAATGGACAGTCATTAGTATGATGTTGGTTTGCACATACCATGCATGCCGGGAGTCTATGACAGTGATCACCACCGTGTCCGTACATTAGACAATTCCAGCATTGTGTAGGTCTGTCATGCTTCTTGTGTTTATATTTTCCCCACGTGATAACTACGCTACAAATTGTTCTTACATTTTGAAGTGATTTTGGGTTAAATGCCTTACGACAAAACTGTACTTTGTATACAACGTTATTAGGGGAGCTGTATTGTGATTCGACTTCGCTTACGGACGTTGGCTCAAGGTTGTATGATTTTAGATCAGTCATAATATCAGAGGTAGGCAATTTAGGAAGCCCGTAAATGAATACAGTAAATAATCGGTTCTCTTTTGAATTAAATGTGTGGAATTCAATTTTCTTGTCCAAGAGTATTTTCTTAATCTGATCTAGTTTTTCATTATTTGGAGCAAAGACTTTTGTTCCAATAGAAGTGCGTTTATAAATGCATTCCTTGCCAAACATGTTTTGTAGATCGATGAGTGCAATTTGTTCATCCACAACAATTGGTGGAGGTTTGGGTTGCCTCGTTTCTTGAATATTAGATTCGTCTTCCAAATCCATATCATTGTGATTCGCCAAGGCGCTAAAACGATTGCTTGAAGTTGAAGCAAATGATGAAAGATGTCTTGTCGGTAAAGGCAGTTTTAATTTCTTAGAGCTAGGAGGTCTTCCAGCATGCTTGGATAAGTGCTTGGCCCCGGGGGCCATTTTAGTAGGATGGTTCCTAATTATCTGCGACAATTGTCAATTCGGCCACGAAAGAGTTCGATGAAAACTATGACAATTGTACAGGAAAGTCTTCGATAAATTTACTATTGATACTTTTACACAAAAATATACCGCTCAAAATTAAACACAACCGTTCTCTGAGAGAGTCAGTAGCGAACTGAGAAATTCTGTCAACAGTTTTTTCTCTTCAAAATTTTTTTCAAATTTCATATCTATAGAAAATCTTGTCCAAATTATATTTCTATAGAAACTTTTCTAAAAATTTTATTTCTATAGAAAATTTTGCCGAAATTTTATTTCTATAGAAAATTTTGTCAAAATTTTATTTCTATAGAAAATTTTTGTCAAAATTTTATTTCTATAGAAATTTTTCTCAAAATTCTGTAGAAATTTTGTCAACATTTTATTTCTTTCTTTAGAACATTATTTCAAATTTTATTTCTATTGAAAATCTTGTCCAAATTATATTTCTATAAAAAAAATTTTCTCAAAATTTTATTTCTAGAGAAAAATTTGTCCAAATTTTTTTGTATAGAACATTTTGTCAAAATTTTATTTCTATAGATAATTTTGTCAACATTTTATTTCTATAGATAAGTTTGTCCACATTTTATTTCTATAGAAAATTTAAGTGAAAATTTTATTTTTATAGAAAATTTTGTCAAAATTTTATTTGTATACAAAATTTTGTCAAAATTTTATTTCTATAGAGAATTTTGTCGAAACTTTATTTCTATGGAAATTTGAAGTAGCTCTTAGTTGGAAAGAAATGTTTTACAAAATCTACCAACAGATCTATCAGTTTTAGTAAAATTCTACCAACTGTGGCAACTGTGATCGTGTGTAAATGCTAAAATCGAACAAATCTGTAAAATAATAATTGTTGCCAATTTTAATACAACTTAAAAAGAGTGCTCACGGGAGAGTGAGCACTCTTCTTTCATAGATTATAAATTATATAGATGATTTAGAAACTGCGAAAAAACCACGAAAATACGAAATACAATTTTGTGTGTAATTGCTCTTTACGAACGACACAAAAGCAAAATAATGTCTGGAACTGACTCTTTCAAAAAAAAAAATCAACACGAAAAAAACTTAACTTTTATCTATCACCTCAAAATAACTTTTTGGGGAAGTGAAAATTAAATCCATCTTTAGATGTCCATTACAAGAAATTACTTGGGAAGATCTTTCAAGTTGTTTGCTGGGCTTTATGATAAAAATGCCTACAATATCATGTCAAGCATATCTAAAGCTTTTCTTCATAATACCAATGTCGTCGGCTCACCAATCATTATCATTATTACCCAGCAAAAACAATTGGAAGTTCTTCTCAAGGCACAACTTTAAAAGAACTTCCAAAAATGCTCTCCCAACGATGTTCTTTATTTTAACTGCACATGAAGTTCATTTGAGTTAATTTCTTTATAACTCGCTTTTTTCATATTTTTAATGGATAATTAATTTTTTTGTGTTTCAAATAGGTTAAAAACAGATTAAGAATTAATAAAATGATACAAATTATTTAAATTTAGCCGACAAAAATGCTAATCCTTTGTAGAAAAATTTCGAATTTTTGAAAATATTTGATCACAAAAGTTCCAGACAAGCGTTATAATGCATTAAAAATCACAAAAAGTTTTAAAAAATTTTTATTTGTCAAAATACAACAAAATTTCTTAGTTCACATCCAAAACACTGAATTCACCTCACACCTTAAGAGGTTATGCAAATTCAGTGCAGCGGCTATTGAAATGGTGGGCATACGTCCTATGACAAGCCCATGTTAAATTCATTGCTTCTGCGTCAATTTGGCACCACTTCCGGATCCAAAAAGAATATTTTCACTACTTTTTTGGCGACGCTTTTTTTTGCTGGGTATCAATATCTAGGCTTAAGTTTGACTTTGGCAAAACTTTAAAATGGATTATTAAATAGTTGCTTAAAATCGTCCGAGCAGTACAGGCTATAAGGCATATTTTCCTAAAGGAATCAAAGCAAAACCAAAATAAACTATTAAGAATAAAAAATAATGGCTAGAACAAAAATGCATTTAGACATAGACAATGTAAAATAGACCAAGAACCATAATGACTCACAGCCTCCATAGACCATAGAAAAGAGAACAAAACTAGATTTCCAAGCCATATTTGGATGCCAGAGGTGCCAGCAACTGGAAAAGAACCATGAGTTCCATTACAGTGTCTAACAGCAATTAACAATTTTTCTCCACCATAATGGCTTGATCATCAATCATTCGATGGCGATGATGTATGTACATGTAAGCGTCTTTAATGCCCCGATGTAGCTGGTTGGTGTTTTCGATTTGTTGCTGTTGTTGTTTTTTTTTTTTTTTAGACGAGTTCTTATTGTCTTACTCCAATTTACTTTATGGCCTAAGCGATTTCGTAGAAGATACATGAAATCGTGATCTTCTTCATTATCACACATGAACAAAAGGGGTTTAACAACCTAAACCCGTCATTATGGTCAATGGGCAGGCGGTAAAGCATTTTTTTTATAATTCTGTTGCACAATAAAACAATTCCGATATTACAGAACAATAGCTTGAGGTGTTTTTGTATAATTTATTTTTTCGATCGAATTTAAACCCCAATTATGTGTTTTTAAAATTTACTCTTGCCGCTATTACACTAGCTTACATTTAATAGATTGAGATAAAAGTAATTATTTTTGGGAAAGCAAACAGGAGTTTAGAAGAGGAGTTTTAAAAGAATACACCAACAAATGTGAACCCACCATAAAATAAAAAGTTTATCTATTTAATAATAATTGCAATATGTTCCAAATAAGTTAACACTTTTTGTCAAATATTGCAGGAAAATTTTGCATTTAAAAATTGGTAAAATGTCTTAAGCGCTGTACGACGTTCAAGACAGCTACACAAAAGTGGACGAAAAAACACCAGATATGATCGGATAAGTATAAATCAGGTTTGATCGAAATCCTCTCCGAAGAGGATTGGTCAATTGAAATTTGCTCGGTCAATTGAAAACTTACACCTTCGCCACGGACATTCAAACCGGATTTAGCACTATCGCATTCAGAACGCGTTAACCAAGAATGGCTTAAAAAGGAGGATCCTCGTTTCATTTCTACCACATAATGGTCACCAAAATCTACGGATCTCAATCCGTTCGACTTTTGAGAAAAAAAACTGGTACAAAAAAACACCAAAGTGTCGATCGCTTCCAGACGGCACTTCGCCGGAAATGAGTGTTGCCTATAAAACCCATAAAGAAGTTTACAAAAACGTGTTCTTCAAAGCCAACGTTACCATTAAGAATATTCAGACGGTGGCTCAAAAGGTGTTACTCGTAATAAAAGGTAAAGGCAAGATAAATACGAACAAAATGAATTTATATAATTTTTATACGAACTGAAAAAAATATCTTTTTAATCCTCTGCCTACCGATCCCCACTATAGAGTGCATTCGATAATGATTTTTAGGCCGATGTATATGTACTAGAGGTACATGAAAATTTCATTAATTTTTACAAGTTTTCGACTTTGCAGTGGCGATATTACAAAGAAAATATGGGCATTTTGCCCAAATCGGAAACAAAATATTTATAGGGGCTACATCTAAATCTGAACAGATTTCAACCAAATTTACCGTGCATATTTTGAATGTTATTTCAACTCCCTCTTATTTCTACTTACGGACATCGGAGAAAAACTCTGGGCCTCTGAGCCCGTATAAGTGCATATCGGGCGAAAGATATATATGAGAGCTATATCTAAAACTGAACCTAGTAAGTAAGAATCTTAATTCTACTCCCTGTGCAAAATATCGAGCGAAAGTTATATATGGGAACTATGCCTAAATCTAAACCGATTTAAAACAAAGTTGGCACACTTTAGGACACAACTAAATGTACTCCTTGTCCAAAGTTTGAAACAAATAAGGGTAAAACTTTGGCTTCTGCGGTCATATAAGTACATACCGGGCGAAAGATATTTATGAGAGCCATGTCTAAAATTGAACCGATTTCCCCCAAAAACAATAGGGTTCTAATCTGGCCCAAAACAAAAAAAAAACATACTCATGCTTGAGAAAAAGTGGCATATGTGACACTAAAGTGGCATATGAGACACTTAAGTGGCATATGTGATACTGAAATGTCTCCGTTTGAAAAAATTAACATATGTGACACTAAAATGGCATATGAGACACCAAAATGGCAATTGAGTTACTAAAGTGGTATACATGACACTAAAGTGGCGAATGTTACACTTAAGTTGCATATGTGTGGCACAAACTTAGGAATGATTGGACTCATAGTTAGCATGTTATGGCCCCTAAAAATTCTATCTACACTGGAAAGAGAAATAGCTAATGAAAAAACGTTAAGTCAATTAAAATTAAGATTGACATAAATATTTAAATTAGTAATTAAAGAAGACAATATTAATTAACTAGGCCACCGTTTGGCGATTGATTCAAGTGTAGAAATTAACCTAAATGACACTCTAGCCATACAACTAAAATTCCCACTGTCATTTTTAACGCCATTGATTAATTTTTAGTGTGGGATATAACACTACGCTAAAAAACCTTGTCATCCAATTTTAGATTTTACTACGATCAAGGGGAGTGTGTCAGTAGTGTGAAGCCATTTCATACAAGTTTTTCCCTTGCCATATTTATTTTTACTTTTGTTTTGTTAATTTTATTTCGTTTGCTCTAAAATCACAACGAACATGAAATCTGAAGCTTGTTTTAAGGCTTAAAAATTTAGTTTGTCATGTATTTTTCCGATTTGGGATATTAGTTAGTATTCTTTATTCTCTCCGCACCGCCTATGGCTATGACAACTGTGATAGCAGAAAAACTTGCTTTTGAAAAAAAAAAAAACACGACAACAAAACGTTGACATACATCTCTATATTGGGAGTACTCATATCTCAATCGTTTTATTTGGTGGGCTTTAAAACTATCCCCATGTGGACAAAGTCGATCGGTTGGTCATTCGAATTGTGCGTCATATGATTTTTTGCTTGCTGAATTGTGACTCCACATGCAATCGAGCGTTTGGTGAACACTTTTTTAATTTTTTTTGGTAGATTTTCATTTTCGATTATTTGTTGTTCTTGTGGTTATAGAATGAATTTCCGGTCTGCGTGTTTTTGGTTAAAATTGTTCTGTATTATTTTTTCTTTTTTTTTTTGTTTTAAGACTTAAAAGTCATTTGCAGTCTATGACGCTTTTTTCGATGATATGAGATAAGCTTTACTAAACCTTTGTGTTTTTGTTTCTTTCTCGGTGCAAGAAAGTGATAACTTGCTGTGATGCCATAGCTTGCAGTTTATGTTTTAGGCAATTCTAGTTCAAATTTCAACTGAGTTTTGTTTTTAGATTTTGTGGTTGGAAGCCATAGTGATAGTTTTATTTTCTTTGAATTTATACCATTTGGAAGGCTTGTACCAATTTAGACAATTTAACCATATTCACCTACAAAATGGCCCACAAAGTGAGTTTATGAATTAGCATTGCCAGAAAATAAATGAAAACGTTCTGTTTTTATCCGGAAGCCGTGCAAAAACGAATCAGAAACAATGAATTTTAGGTGAGAATATCATTAAGCGGATGTAACAAAGTTCACTTCATTGTTTACAAGCTTACAAAAGCATTTTGATCTATTGCCTTCAGAAATAAAGCTATTCGTGATGGAAATCAAGCGTAATAGTTTGATTGCTTTATATTTAGCTGAAAAACAACAAGTTCGTGTCATTAGAGCCCTCCACCATTTAAATGTGAATAAATCTTTTGTTTCCCGCACCAATGGCCTTTACTGTCATACTGGTAGTTAGGGTGTCCAAAACCGATACCGGTTAACCAGATTCAATTAAACAAACCAAAACCGGATAGTGAAGAAATTGGCTTTATCGATTAACCGCAACTGTGAGATCCATAATTTTTATACCCTTAACCACATAGAGGTCAGGGTATAATAACTTTGATCTGCCAAAAAAAATGTGCCTACCAGAAATATTGATTTTAGACCCCATAAAATACATACCGATCGACACAGAATCACCTTCTGAGACTATCTAGCGCTTGGTGTCCGTCCGTCCGTCTGTCCATGTATTTGTTGTTCACAGGATTCCGGTCGCAATTATTAACCGATTTTGATGAAATTTAGTACAGGGTATTTTTTGGGCACAAGGACGAACGCTATTGAATTTGGAAAAAATCGGATGAAATTTAGATATAGCTCCCATATATATGTATCGCCCGATTTCGACAAATGGGGTCACGTTGCAGTTTTCTACTAACCGATCGTCGCCAAATTTGGCACAAAGTAATCTTTTGTATCACCCTTTATGTCTGCCAAATTTTGTCGAAATCGGTTCAGATTTAGATATAGCTCCCATATATATGTATTGCCCGATTTTCCCAAATTTGGTCATATAACCCTTATTTATCAACCGATTGTACTCAAATTTGGCTTAGTGTTATCTGCTATATCACTAACCGTATGTGTAAAATTTCATCGAAATCGGTTCAGCTTTAGCTATAGCTCCCATATATATGTATCGCCCGATTTTCCCAAATTTGGCCACACAGAAACAAATTTCACGAAAATTTTTCCAATTAAAATTTTAATTGAGTTTTAAAAAGTATTCAATTAAAAGTTTAATTGATTCAACAAATTTTTTAATTGAAACAAAAATCAATCACAAAAATTAATAGTATCAATTAATTTTTTAATTGACCTACAATTAATTTTTAATTGATACTATTATTTCTGTGATTGAAGACATTTCAATTAAAAAATGAATTGGATCAACTAATTTCGTGATTGAACCAGAAAAAAAATTGTTTGTGTGCATAAAACCATTATTTATCAACCGATCTTACTAAAATTTAAAACAAGGTAACCTTATGTCGTATCAATTAAACCTGCAAAATATCATCCAAATCGGTTCAGATTTAGATAGAGCTCCCATATATATGTAGCGTCCGATTTTCAAAAAGTTACCCCTAATAACCTTATTTTTGACCATAGTTGGCCTTTTTTTTTAACCGATCTTACTCACACTCAGCAAATGATAATGTACTATAATATCAACCAAACCTGCCAAATATCATTTAAATCGGATCAGATTTAAATATAGCACCCATATATATGTATCGCCCGTTTTTTATTTCTAATTTTGACATAGTGGCCTTATTTATTGACTGATCTTACTCAAAGTTAATACAAGGTAACCTTCTCTTGTATCAATCAAGCTTGCAAAATATCATCCAAATCGATTCACATTTAGTTGTAGCTCCCATATATATGCACAGCTAGATTTTCCCAAAATTTGTCATTATTCTCTTATTTATTGACAAATGTTATTCAAATTTCAAATTTAGATTATTAGCCGATCGAACTTAGACTTACATATAGCTCTTACATACATATGTTGCCGATTTTAGCTAATTGTTATGAACCATATAAAGGTTTATATTCCAATTACAAATATTTAAATATGGACCGATTTGGACAAAATTTTTTTTAACTTTCACAAAATGTATAGACTCAAAATTTAAATTGGTTGATGACCGGGACGGACCACAATGTTAGTAAAAAATATTGGAAATATTTAAATTGCATACAATTTCGCAAATCTTCATTTTCGATTTATAGGTCAATATATACGAATTAGAGTATAGGTAAATTTGAATCATTTTTGCGAGTTATCGACTTAACAGTGACGATTTTACAAGGAACATGTGGGTATTTTGGCCCTATTTGCTAAAATCGGAAGAACATATATGGGGGCTTTGTCTAATTCCGAGCCGATTTTGATAAAATTTAACACACATGACTAAAATTTTAATTGAACTCTCAGTGCAACACATCTAAATTTTCGAAATGAATCTTTGGCCTCTGTGGTCATATGAATCTAAATCGGGCGAAAGATATATATGGAAGTTATATCTAAATATGAACCGATTTTAATCAAATTTGGCATGTGTTGCAAGAATGTTAGTCCTACTCTCTGTGCAAAACTTTAAGTACATCGACCATATAAGTTCGTATCGGACGAAAGATATATATGGCAGATATATATACATCTGAACCAATTTCAACTAAATTTGGCATGCATAGTAAAAATGTTATTTCCATTTCTTGTGCACAATTTTTAGTAAATCGAAGGAAAATTTTGATCTACGGTAGTCATACCTGTAAATCGGACGACAGATATATATGTAAGCTATATCTAAATCTGAACCGATTTCAACCAAATTCGGTGTGCATATTTATAATGTTAATTCTACTCCCTGTGCAAAATTTCAAGTAACTCGAAGTAAACCTTTGGTCTCTGGGGCCGTAGGAGTGTAAATCGGGCGAAAGCTATATATGGGAGCTATATCTAAATCTGAATCGATTTCAACCAAATTCGGTACGCATATTTATAACGTTAATTCTACATCCTGTGCAAAATTTCACGTCAATCGGAACACTAGATTGGCCTCTGAGGCCGTAGGAGTGTAAATCGGGCGAAAGCTTTATATGAGAGCTATATCTGAATCTGAACCGATTTGACTGATATTTTGCAAAATTTACGAGATTCACAAAATATTCAATTATACTAAATTGGAAGAAGATCGGTTAATAAACACGCCAATTATTACCAGATCGGGGATAAATATATATGGCAGCTATATCTAAATCTGAACCGTTTCTTTCCAATATCAATAGCGATTGTCTTTGTTCCAAAAGACGACCCTATGCCAAATTTGAGGACGATCGGACTTAAACTGCAACCTGTACATTGTACACAAAAATACATGAACAGACAGACAGACGGACGGACAGACAGACGGACATCGACTCATAAATCGACTCAGAATTTAATTCTAAGCCGATCGGTATACCAAAAAATGGGTCTATGACTACTCCTTCTCGGCGTTACATACAAATGCACAAACTTATTATAACCTGTACCACAGTAGTGGTGAAGGGTGTACAAATGAACGTTTTTATAATTAAAATTTCTTTATTTGATGCAAATTTTCTCCCAATATTGTGCTAATTGTGTTTACTAAAATGAAGATTATATAATCTATTATATTAGATCAATATATTTGCAGTGTCTAAAGATATAAATATAATGGGGAATGCCTTATAAATACCTTCTTTATTATGAACCTTAAAAATTAAAGTTGAAATTCCATACAACGAAAAATATACCTGAAAATAATGGCAGAAAAAATATTAATGAATTATTAAATTGACATAAAGAAGATAATAATAAATGAAATACGATATATAACAATGGCAATAAGTTGAAGTCCTTCGATCTAGCAAATTTGAATAAATTTAGTTAGTTAGTTCCATAAAGACCAAATTGTCTATTAAAAAACTTATATGTTTCAGTTAATCTAGAGTTCTTATTGTTGACTTTGTAAGGCTTTACATATTTTTATTTAATATTTTGACACACTTGTTATGAGATGGCTTCATACGAGTCCAAAAATAAGGATGATAATGTAGTCATTAAAATTATAAACATCTACCTTTTTCATTTCTAAGGAGTTGTGAAAACGACATAATTAAATTAAATGCCATAATAAGACGAAGGGTTAGTAATATATCAGATTTTCTAATTTTCCAATTATAAAACTTAGGGACAAATTTAATCATCTTATCTTTTTATTCAAAAATAATACAATCCCTTCTTTTTAAGACAGTTACAAAAGATATCAGCGCAGTTACATTGAAGAAATATCCTTCAATGGACTTAATGGGTATTCTTGACGAAAAAGGAACTTAAACAAAATCTACAAGAGATAAAGCTTAATTAATTTTTAAATCTAATTTTTTTCTGCTGTTTTGTTTTCTTTTCTTTTACAGAAAATATTTTTAAAACAATATGCAATTAAAATTAAACTAATACCTCCAGACAATGTGGGAATGTGGATTTCTTGCAAACTGTTTATTCGTAATCGACAAAAACATTTCAAGTACTTTTACTCCTTCTTAATGATTATTGTTCTAATTGAAATTAAAAGTTTTAAAAAAGCAATATAAAGAGAAAAACTAAAAAAAGAAATCGAGTACACAATATACTGGTAACTACAATCCTAGTTGCATTAGATTAGTTGTAGGAGACATAAGAAAATATTTTTATTTATTTCTTTGTTTTTATATAAAATTTTATATAAATATATAATATTTTTTTTTATATTTTCATATAAAATTTATTATAAGCTACCTTTAGACTGGAAAAATTACTTACATTCTAGTCTGACAGTCGAATTAAATACCATGCATTTAACACCGAGATCGGTGAATGTAAGACTGATAATTGTAGTGGATCATATATTCAGAGAATAATCAAATATAAAGGCCATGTAAAAATATATCGATAAAACTATTGCCATAGATTTTTTTCAAATTTGATTGAGCAATTTAGGCCCTTAAAAATAGAGTACGCGCTCGGTTGTATATATGGGATATCAAAAAATTCATCGATATACACCATATTTCGAGATATCGGTGTACACACCCAGAGAAGGAATTTGATTCCCCAAAACATGTTTCAAGAGAAACATTATTATGTGTTGATAGGGAACATGTAACATTTTTATCCCAACCATGTTGCTTTCTCGGAAAATTTTATCTGATTTCGGCAAGCATTTTACGTTTGAGGAGAAAAAAAATTTTAGGTTCCATGATTAAAAAAACATTTTGGTCTTGAACCATTTATCTTAAAGATGTTACATGTCACATTCCATCTCTACGTGTATGGGAAATGCTTAAAGCTATGCTAGCTTTTCAAATATGGTTCCAATAGAATAAAGGAACACCGGACACAGAAAATTGGCAACGTTTAATCTCGCTGATCTTTGTTTATAAATGAAAATAGGCAACGTTTCTTTTTGTTTTTGGTTTGTTTTTTATGTTTTTTGATTTTATGGTTTTTATATTTTTATGAACTTAATTTTTATACCCACCACCATAGAATGGTGACGGGGGTATAATAAGTTTGTCATTCCGTTTGTAACACATCGAAATATCGATTTCCGACTATATAAAGTATATATATTCTTGATCAGGGAGAAATTCTCAGACGATATAACGATGTCCCTCTGTCTGTCTGGCTGTTTGTCTGATTGACTCCCGATTTGGGGTCTTGGGGTTATAGGAATCGTAATTTTTATCCAATTTGCCTGAAATTGAAAATCTAGAGGTACTTGAGGACCATCAAAATGTGTGCCGAAAATGGTCCGTATCGTTCCATGTTTTGGTATAGCCCCCATATAGACCGATCTCCCGATTTTACATCTTTGGTTTATAGAATTCGTAGTTTATATACAATTTGCCTGAAATTGGAAATTTATAGGTATTTTAGAGGTGTGCCACAAATGGTGAGTATCGGTCCATGTTTTGGTATAGCCCCCATAACAACGATCTCCCGATTTAACTCCTTGGGTTTCTAGAAACAGTATTTTTTTCCCGATTTGCCTGAAATTGTAAATATTCTGGTATTTAAGGATCACAAAAACGTGTATCGGATTAAGTTTTTATCGGTCTATTTGGTAATGTCTCCATATAGACCGACTTCACTTCTTGAGGGTATAGAAGGCGCACTGATCATGAAAATTGCTTGAAACTCAATGTAAAATTTCCAGATTTTACATCTCGGGTGAAAATCTACAGATTTAAGATTTCAAATCAAGACGTTATTTTATAATTTTCTTGCACACTTACAAGAGATGTTAATGATTCCTCTAAAACTCAAACAAAAATGGTTCTTATAAATCCCGAATCTGATATAGTCCTCATAGGTGAAATCTTTAAATTTATCTTCGGGAAGTGTTCTCAAGTCCTCAAGCCCTCCTGAAATTTCAAAGGAAACCCTAATATGTGGTTCATGGTGGTGGGTATTTAAGATTCGACCCGGCCGAACTTACTGCTGTATATACTTGTTTTATTTCAAATGGTCTTGGCTTGTAAAGGGTTAATTGATTTTGATGTTGACTGTACAAACCAATTATTTTTTTTTATTTAAAAATATGAATACTATCAATCACTTTCTTAACTTAGTATTTTATTTTGATAAAAAAAGTCAATGCTTCAAATTAATTTTTAATTTTTATATAAAATTTTTATATTTTATAAAAGTTTAAAAAAAATAACAATTTTATAACTGACTTATTCTTCCAACATTAATTAAAAATTTGTGTCAATTAATATTTTATTTAAATATTGACATAATTGACTTATTGTTTATAGTTTATATCAATTAATTTTTTAATTGAAAAGTTCTGCTATTTTTTTTTTCTGTGAGATCACCGATCACCAATTCAGGAATACGGCGATCACAGACCAATTTTACATTGACATGGCGGGAATTGTTAAGTCAGATCAATTCATATGGCGTACTACAATCATTTTATCCTCCTAATTTTATAGTCGATGTGAATTACACGTTGTGAAACCCAGTAAAGGGAAGTCTACAACCTACCGACCAATGGGACAGCCTTCGCCTTCTTCATAGTACCTTCGCTGGGTGGTTCCTCTCTTCTGAAAAACAAACGCAGCAACTAACTTCCGCGCAAAAAAAATATTGGAAGTTCTTCTAAAGGCATTTCTTTAAAAGCACTTCCAAAATGCCCTCCCAAAGATGTTCATTATTTTAAATACACAGGAAGTTATTTTGATTATTTTTTTTAATTTTTCATATATTAAATTAAATTATTAAATTTAAATTATTTTTTTTTACAAGGTTAAAAAGAGAATAAAAATTAATAAAATGGTACAAATTATTTAAATTTTGTCGAAAATAAATATAAATCCATTCTTAAAGAATTGCAAATTTTTGATAATATTTGAATTTTTAAATATTATTTATTTGGCAATATGAGACAATTTTATGATTCACATCCGAAACATTGAATTCGGACTCATCTTAAGAAGTGATGCAAATTCAGTGCAACGGCTGTTGGAATGGTGGACATCCGTCCTATGACAAGCCCATGTTAAATTCATCGCTTCTGCGCCACACTGAAAAAAAAAGCATGCCCGGTTCCAAAGATTTTATCTTTACTTAAAAAAATTTGGTATTGATTCCGAGCCAAAGAAGCGGAGAATACAAGTAAGGATACTTTTAAGACACAATTCTCTTTTAAATTTGGGTTTTGTGTACTTGGTTCCAGGAAGCAAATTTTAATTTTTCGCTTTCTCAGCTTTTTTCTTCATATGCTATCAAAGTCCTTTAAAAACGAGTTAACGACAACTTTATTTTCCAAGTTAAGACTCGACTTCCAGTAGAAATTATGCTATGTCTATGTCAAATCACTTAATTATAAGGACAATACGACTTCATTGAAAAGTTTATCGACTTTTGGACAAGGAAAAAAACTTTATATTAGAGAAATGCGTCTTCTATGCTAAGCAAAATTTGCATTCGTATTTTAAAGACACGAAATATTTGACCTCACGACAATATTTTTTTCAGTGCACTTCCGGATCCAAAAAGAACATTTTCACTACAATTTTGGCGACGCGTTTTGCTGGGTTATGTTACATTTAAACAAAGTCCAACACTGGTCAGTAACCGGCTCCATAATTGGCGTTTTATGATTCTACAGGTAGTCGATGTGAATCACTGAGAGATTCTTCACCTCCCTCGTTCGCCGGGTGCAATTCACAGTTTTGACTGCTCCTTGGTCTAGTGCGCACCAATATACCAGCTACGAAAGAACGGAGCAGTTGGTTGTGTTCCAATTGAAAAGAATCAAGCACTGCCCAGAAAGGTATTATTGTGGACAAAATGTCTACAGACTCAGATATCTCGCTCCCACACCGTTTTTGGGGAACCTGGACGTGATAGACAAGTTGTTCTGTATCTTTCCAGAATTCTGGGAAATTCATGCTTCTACATACGATAAAAAAACAATAAAAAATGAATGGACGGTTTATTGACTCCGCTTGTTAAAAATGTTGGATAGGAATATTTCTGTCGGTCGAGACATTGACTCACAGAAAAACTTTATACCGCTTCTTTATAATTGAAAATTTCTCAAACGAACTCTAAGTGTAAGTGAGCCTGCCGCATACCATTTACTTTGTTTTGGGCTTCATAGATTCCTTAGGACATTTACTAGAATTAATATATCCTACGTTTTAGTTTGCGATAACATCTAAAAGCTCCAAAAAAAGTTTTTGTATTTACTAATAAAAAGAGAACAAAAGTTTTCATTTGATATTGTACTTTGCTTTTTTTTGCAATTCAGGTTCTTTCAATTTGTTCATCCACCTTTTTCTTGTTGGACAATTTGTTCGCCAATAATTTTTTACAAGAATGGTGATTTTTTTGTTTTGGTTTTAAAGTTTTTCCATTTGTATTGTGTAAGAAACTGTTAACCTATTAACACAACTAACACCTTTCTTTTGGTGACTTTTCTTTCTTTCGCCATTCATTCGCTCATCTATTCATCTCTGTTAAAAAGGTATTTTCAAATATAATCACAAAAGATTTTAGGTAAATGATTAATGGCTACAAGCAAACAGCACGGCAATTTAAGTAAAAATAGGACGGAAGGTTCAAGGGAATTAGAGATTTTCTTTCATTCGGAAGTAAAAGAAAATGTCCAAGAATTAAGATTGAATTATACGCATGAACAGATAGATCCATGTTAAGTGGAGTTGGATACAATTAACGTGCATTCAATTGTCCGAAGGGTCATTTCGTGTACATGACATTTTAAATCCAATTGTTATCACTGGAAGCCCATTTAGAAAAAATTTGGAAGTGACAATGAAATGCACTTAAATTTTATCATCAAAGAGGGAAACGTAGGTAGATATAAAACCGGCATGAAATTAAGAGGCCAGTTGGGATTTAATGACAAATGAGATATTTGTTTCGATTAAAGAGAATAAAAACTATTTTTTGCTTATTTGTTCATGTACAAAATTTAGCTAATATCTCGTTATTTAGTCATCGAAATGTGAAAGCTAGATTTTTCATGATTTCGAAAAAAGTAGCTGAAAAGTTCTTTTTGGGCCCGGATGTGGTGCTATATTGGAGAAGAAGCGATACATTTAACATGGGCTTGTCACAGGACGAATGTCCACTGTTTCAACAACCGTTGCACTGAATTTGCATCACTTCTTAAGGTGTGTCGCGAATACAGAGTTTTTGATGTAAATTATAAAATTCTGTGATATTTTAGAAAATAAGTAAATTTTATTTTTTTATAATACTATATATACATTCTAGCACTTGTCTGGAACGGCTTGATACAGGGGGAGAGCGTTTAAGAACATTATCAACATGATACAGTGAGAAAATCAACTAAAAGCAAATGGTTCATGTTCTCCTTACGAGACATATTTTAATATTGATAACTGTGCTTGTACACGCAAAAAAAAATCTTTCCTTCCAAACGAAATTTTAGACAAACAAAAATCGTTTTTCGCTGTAAGGAAATTTGTTTGGAAGAACGTGATAAACGTTGTTCTTTTACAGGATATTAAAACAATTTCATAAGAACTAACTCAATTTTGTTTTTATTTTTCTCGCAAACTGCATCCTCCTTCACTCTCTTATTACTTTCTTGGCTTAGCAACTTTTTCTGTAATACAAACAATGTAGAAGAAATTATTTGATTTTATAATTTTTTTAAATTTTACCTTTCGTCTGGATGGAAAATCGAACCATACAGTTTGTAAGCCAACACATTATCCACTGGGCTTAATAGCGGTTATTGTCATCAACAGATAACTATCGTTATAGCGATCAATGCATATAGTCAATCAGTGATATTTCTAGAGCATAGTTTTGAGCGCCCACGAGACGATGTAAAGAAACTTTATTTAACAGAAATATACCTTTAGTTGGCCACTTTCTTAAAAATAAAATTTTGGAAACGGAAATAATGTAGTTAAACAGTTTAGACCGAAAACCAAAGGCATGTCAGCGGCGAATTATCCCGTCTCAATCCCTAGCCATTGAGCTGAACATGGAATCGGGCTGCACTCAGTGATAAGAGAGAAGTTTAGTGACATCACAATGAAGCCTATGTGGCATATAAACAAACACAGTATGAAATAGTATGAACAAGTATATATGGCCGTAATTTCGGACAGGCCGAATCTTATGTACCCTCCACCATGGATAGCGTAGAAACTTCTACGAAAGACTGTCATCCACAATCGAATTACTTGGGTTGTGGTATTTGAAATCGTTTTCTAAATTGTGAGTTAGTCCATACGTGGTATATATTAGACAAAAAAGGTTTGTGTAGGTAAGTCTACAAATAATTACGAATCGGTATGGACTATTGCACGGTACGTAGGGAGGCAGAATTGAAATATGGGGGTCGCTTATATGGGGGCTATATACAACTATGAACTTGATATGGACAAATTTTTGTGTGATTGGGGATCGATTTATCTGAGGGATATATATAACTATAGACCGATATGGGCCTAGTTAGGCATGGTTATTAACGGCCATATACTAGCACAATGTACCAAATTTCAACTGACTCGGATGAAATTTGCTCTTCCAAGGGGCAAGGAAGTTAAATCTGGGGATCGGTTTATATGGATGCTATATATGATTATGGACTGATATGGACCACTTTTGGCATGGTTGTTAAATGTCATATACTACTACCACGTAACAAATTTCAACCAGATCGGATGAATTTTGCTTCTCCAAAAGGCACCGGAGGTCAAATCTGGGGATCGGTTTATATGGGGGTTATATATAATTATGGACTGATATGCACCAATTCCTGGTTATTGGATAGCATATACTAACATCACGTACCAAATTTCAACCGAATAGGATGAATTTTGCTCTTCCAAGGGGCTCCGGAAGTTAAATCTGGGGATCGGTTTATATGGGGGGCTATATATAATTATGGACCGAGTTCGACCAATGTTTGCATGGGTGTTTGAGGCCATATATTAACACCACGTACCAAATATCAACTGCATCAGATGAATTTTGGTCTTCCAAAAGGCTCCGGAGCTCAAATCTTGTAATCGGTTTATATGGGGGCTATATATAATTATACACCGATGTGGACCAATTTTTGCATGGTCATTAGAGAACATATACTAACACCACGTACCAAATTTCAGCCGGATCGGATAAAATTTGCTTCTCTTAGAGGCTCCGCAAGCCAAATCGGGGGATCGGTTTAGGGGCTATATATAATTATTGACCGATGTGGACCAATTTTTGCATTGTCGTTATAGATCATATACTAACACCATGTACCAAATTGCAGCCGGATCGGATGAAATTTTGCTTGTCTTAGAGGCTCCGCAAGCCAAATCGGGGTATCGGTTTATATGGGGGCTATATATAATTATGGACCGATGTGGACCAATTTTTGCATGGTTGTTAGAGACCATATACTAACACCATGTACCAAATTTCAGCCGGATCGGATGAAATATGCTTCTGTTAGAGGCTCCACAAGCCAAATCTGAGGGTCCCTTTATATGGGGGCTATACGTAAAAGTGGACCGATATGACTGAAATTTGTACATGGTTTGGTATATGGTCTCTAACAACCATGCAAAAATTGGTCCACATCGGTCCATAATTATATATAGCCCCCATATAAACCGATCCCCAGATTTGGCTTGCGGAGCCTAAAAGAGAAGCAAATTTCATCCGATCCGGCTGAAATTTGGAACATGGTGTTGATATATGGTCTCTAACAACCATGCGAAAATTGGTCCACATCGGTCCATAATTATATATAGCCCCCATATAAACCGATCCCCAGATTTGGCTTGCGGAGCCTCAAAGAGAAGAAAATTTCATCCGATCCGGCCGAAATTTTGTACATGATGTTGGTATATGGTCTCTAACAACCATGCAAAAATTGGTCCATATCGGTCCTTAATTATATATAGCCCCCATATAAACCGATCCCCAGATTTGGCTTTTGGAGCCTCTAAGAGAACCATATTTCATCCGATCCGGCTGAAATTTGGTACATGGTGTTGGTATATGGTCTCTAACAATCATGCAAAAATTGGTCCACATCGGTCCATAATTATATATAACCCCCATATAAACCGATCCCCAGATTTGGCTTGCGGAGCTTCAAAGATAAGCAAATTTCATCCGATCCGACTGAAATTTGGTACATGATGTTGGTATATGGTCTCTAACAACCATGCAAAAATTGGTCCACATCGGTTCATAATTATATATAGCTCCAAGAGAATCAAATTTCATCCAAGCCGGTTGTAATTTGGAACATGGTGTTAGTATATGATCTTTAACAACCGTGCCAGAATTGGTCCATATCGGTCCATAATTATATATAGCCCCCATATAAAACGTTCTCCAGATTTGACCTCCGGGGCCTCTTGGAGGAGCAAAATTCATCCGATCCGGTTCAAATTAGGAACGTGGTGTTAGTATATGGTCGCTAACAACCATACCAAAATTGGTCCAATCACACAAAAATTGGTCCATATCGGTTCATAATCATGGTTGCCACTAGAGCCAAAAATAATCTACCAAAATTTTATTTCTATAGAAAATTTTGTCAAAATGTTATTTCTATAGAAAATTTTGTTCAAATTTTATTCGGTTCATAATCATGGTTGCCACTCGAGCCACAAATAATCTACCAAGATTTTATTTCTATAGAAAATTTTGTCAAAAGTTTATTTCTATAGAAAATTTTGTTAAAGTTTTATTTCTGTAGAAATGTTTGTCAAAATTTTCTTTCTATAGAAAATTTTGTCAAAATTTTTATTTCTATAGAAAATTTTGTGAAAATTTTATTTCTATAGAAAATTTTGTTCAAATTTTATTCGGTTCATAATCATGGTTGCCACTCGAGCCACAAATAATCTACCAAGATTTTATTTCTATAGAAAATTTTGTCAAAAGTTTATTTCTATAGAAAATTTTGTTAAAATTTGAAAATTGGTTGATAGTTTTTCTGCAAGTAGAGGATGCTGATGAGGAATGTGATAATTCCGAAACGTGCGTCCATCCAACCATCTTGCAGTCTATAGGGCTTTGCCCAAATAAATTTGGCAAACATTCTTTTCCTCTGTTGGTTAAGCTACTCTTGTAGTTTAGTCAATGTATGGTTTTAAGCTGAAATAAAAAAATAACAACAATGCTTAAAGAACAAAACCAACAATAACAAAACAAAACAAATGGAAAAAGAAGAGGAGGCACGCTCAAAATAAACCCAGCCATGTGAATTCAAATCGATGATTTGACAGTGGCATAGGAAAAGAGATATGTTTGTTTCGAATTTATTTCGGCATAAGCCGGCTATCAATGTAAAACCTTTTTTCGGAGGGTTCAAGTGTGGTTTTTGTTGGGTTTAATAAACTGCCTGAATTTATTCTGATAATTGGTTGATAGTTTTGCTGCAAGTAGAGGATGCTGATGAGGAATGTGGTAATTCCGAAACGTGCGTCCATCCAACCATCTTGCAGTCTATAGGGCTTTGCCCAAATAAATTTGACAAACATTCTTTTCCTCTGTTGGTTAAGCTACTCTTGTAGTTTAGTCAATGTATGGTTTTAAGCTGAAATAAAAAAATAACAACAATGCTTAAAGAACAAAACCAACAATAACAAAACAAAACAAATGGAAAATTTTATTTCTGTAGAAATTTTTGTCAAAATTTTCTTTCTATAGAATATTTTGTCAAAGTTTTTATTTCTATAGAAAATTTTGTGAAAATTTTATTTCTATAGAAAATTTTGTTAAAATTTTATTTCTGTAGTAAATTTTATGTCTACTTTGTCAAACTGAATTATATACGTATTGGATCGATCTTTTTTGATTTAATATATACAACGTATGAACTTACATACAATTTAGAAGATGGTGTTAGGAGGTTTTAAGATACCTTGCCATCGGCAAGCGTTACCGCAACTTAAGTAATTCGATTGTGGATAGCAGTGTTTAGAAGAAGTTTCTACGCAATCCATGATGGAGGGTGCATAAGCTTCGGCCTGGCCGAACTTACGGCCGTATATACTTGTTTTTTGCTGGGATTCTATATAACCTTTTAACCTCCATAGCTTTATTTGCCTAGCAGAACCCAAAGTGTAATTTTTATATAAACCATACAAATGAGGTGTGCATAATGTGGCTGTGAATTAATTCAATACGACGCTTGATATCGTGAAAACAATTAAATGAAAATAATTATGGTTACGAAGAAGAAAGAGAAACAACAAACCAAAGCTAATGAATATTTCTTGTTAATTGAATGCACGAAAAGATATCACCGCAGAGTATAGCCAGTTAGGACACATTTCGGCCATAACAATAAAATGTCTTAACGAACCAACTTGGACGATACAAACGAACATATCAAACAGTCAAATACACATTCAAGATACTTTTATTCTGTATGTGGGGACTGGATTTCGTGTAAATTGCTTTCCAATACAATTTTCCTCTTTTGGCTTTGGACTACCTCCGCCCGCCCCTCATATACTCGTAGACCTTAGAAATAATCAACATTCAAAAGATTTTTAACATTTATAGCTTGTGAACACCACTCGTATGTCGAAATCGTAATAAATCCCACAACAACAAAAGTAACTTTTTTTGTAAATATATTTATAGGAGAAAATATTTTTGTAGCGTTTAGTTGTTCGGCTATTTTTATTTTCCAATTTATGGACGCTTAAAAAGTGAGGGGTTTTCATAAAATGCCGTCTTAGTGTCTGATCAGTACATGAAAATTTTGTGAACAAAAAATTCCAAATGGAAAAAAAGAATTTGGAAAAATTGTTGTCGTACAATTTTTTTGCGGTCACAGCTGTGCGTTAAAAAATGTCATTTAGTTAGTTTTTTACGATCTGTCGCTTATTTTATATTGCTTTCAGACAACTATTGATTTTTACTGTTGACTGCTTGCTAGCATTTTTGCAGCATGTTGTGTTGTTTTTTTTTACTTTTTTGAGATTTAAATAGCAATGCAAACAAATTTAACTGAGCATTGAGATTATTGGAATTGTTGACTTGCCACTTAATGTTGATAACATGAAAATGGCTAATTTTGTAATTAGAAGATACATTAGGTTCGGTTAGGTTAGGTGGCAGCACGATGTATCAGGCTCACTTAGACTATTCAGTCCATTGTGATACCACATTGGTGAACTTCTCTCTTATCACTGAGTGCTGCCCGATTCCATGTTAAGCTCAATGACAAGGGACCTCCTTTTTATAGCCGAGTCCGAACGGCGTTCCACATTGCAGTGAAACCACTTAGAGAAGCTTTGAAACCCTCAGATATGTCACCAGCATTACTGAGGTGGGATAATCCACCGCTGAAAAACTTTTTGGTGTTCGGTCGAAGCAAGAATCGAACCCACGACCTTGTGTATTCAAGGCGGGCATGCTAACCATTGCACCACGGATACATTAAAGACGGAATGCATTCACTCCAGGATAATGAGTACCTCTTTAAATGTTTAATGAGTTCAACAACGCCTTCCACGCAAGTCCCAAAAAGTAAGGATTTGGGATTTGTCTATATATAATTATGAGTTAATCCAAATTTCAACAGGATCGGGTGCAAAATTATTTCTATTGATTTTTTTTTTTGAAAAATGTGTTTCTATAGAAAATCATGTTTTATAAAATTTTATTTCTAATGAAATTTTGTCAAAATTTTATTTCTATTAAAAATTTTGTCAAAAATTTATTTCTATAGAAAATTTTTGTAAAATTTTATTTCCACAGAAAATTTTGTTAAAAGTTAATTTCCAAAGAAAATTTGTGAAGTGTCTCTTAGTTGAAACAGTATTTCGGACCAATATTTCGGTTTGTTAAAATGGAATGACAAAGTAAATATGGTGAATATTAAAATTTATATCTTTCACATACGTTATTTTGCATTCTATCTATTCAATAGTTCAATGTGGTTTTATACGCCAAACTAATGCCATGAATTCATCAATCGACTCGTTGTGATTGTTGTAAATGAAAAGTGCTGAATTTTCCAAAAGGCATGTGTAACTTTAACTTTTTTCCTTTTTTTCTAGTTGTTTATTTCCATGACAGTAACATCTGTTTTTATTTGTTATAGGTAACTGAGTTGTGTGTTTTTTGCATGTGAAAGTATTGCAAATTTAATGAAGAGTTGTAAAAGTGAAGTTTTTACTGCCATATAAATTCTAGTTGATGGCATTGTGTAAATCAAACATTTCAAGAAAAAAAAGATACAATGAGAAAAAGTATTTATGGTTGGGACTAGACTAACAACTGCGGTGTATGGTCTTCATAAATCAAATCACTAGTGATAAGACTATATTTGAAAATGGAAAATTTATAGAATATAGAATGTAAAGTAAAAACTTGTTTATGGAATTGCGATTTGATCTAATTTATAAAAAAAATATTTATTTCTCATCTGAAGAATTTTTTTAATTAAAAAGAAGCTTTCAATCTTTGCTTTAAAAATTTCAAAGCGAATCTTTGGAATTCGCATCCCTCTCTTAAAGCCACGTGTCTTTGAAGTAAGGCAAAATTTCCTTAAAGTAAAGAAAAATATTTTTGATTTAATGAAATAATCTTTAAATTAACTGAGATATTGAATTTTTCTTTGATTAAAGGTAAAAAGCTTCAAATATAGGCTAAGACTTATATTAAGGATTTTGCATCTTTGGTTTAAAGAGACATGTATTTGTGAATCAATTGCTTTGTTAATATTTCGAATAAGAAAATGAAATTTCTCTAGATCAGATCTGTATCCTAATTTTCATATTATCCTTAAAAGTCGTCTTTGTTTTAAAGAAACCGCATGTTTAGCTCGAAAGCAATGCCAAAATCCTTAAGGGAGTGTGAAATAAGTTGTAACGCCAAATAAAAACAAGTGAGGAAAGTCTAAATTCAGGCGGAGCCGACTATATTATACCCTGTACCTCTTTGTAGATCTAAATTTTCGATACCATATCACATCCGTCAAATGTGTTGGGGGCTACATATAAAGGTTTGTCCCACATACATACATTTAAATATCACTCGATCTGGACAAAATTTGATAGACTTCTAAAAAAAACTATAGACTCAAAATTTAAGTTGGCTAATGTACCAGGGTGGAACACAATGTTAGTAACAAACAAGTAAGTAAAGTCTAAAGTCGGGCGGGGCCGACTATATTATACCCTTCACCCCTATGTAGGCCAAAATTTGTGTTTAATTTAAATTTAAATCGGCTAACGCTATCCAGTTAATTGGAGGAAACTTCCATTGAAAATGGGTCTAAAATGTGTAACAGTCTACCATATTTCCCCAACTCTGGTGTACGTATATAAGGGAACTATATATAATCTGAACCGATTTTGACTAAATTTGACATGTATAGTTAGAATAATAATTCTGCTATCTATGCGAAATTTCACGTAAATGGGAGTATAACTTTGGCCCCCCTGGTCATATGAGTGCAAATCGGACGGAAGATATATATGGGAGCCATATCTAAATCTGAACCGATTTCAACCAAATTTGCCACAATTACCTATACTACTAAACGTACTGGATTTTGAGACCATATAAGTCCAAATCGGACGAAAGATATATATGTTAGCTATATCTAAATCTGAACCGATTTTAACAAAATTTGACACACTTAACGATACTATTAAACGTACCCCTTGTGCAAAATTTGAAGCAAATCATGGCAAAACTCTGGTTTTTGTGGCCATATAAGTTCAAATCGGATATCTAAATTTGAACCGATTTCAATCAAATTTACCAAGCATTGGTAGAATGTTATTTCTACCCTCTGTGCAAAATTTCACGAAGATCGGTAGTAAACTTTGGCCTCTGTGGTCATATGAGTCTAAATCGGACGAAAGATATATATGGGAGCTATATCTAAATCTGAACCGATTTGGCTGATATTTTGCAAGATTTTCGAGATTCATAAAATTTTGGGATTTACGGTATTTCAAGAAATTCGGTTGATAAACACGCTAACTATGACCAAATCGGGGATAAATATATATGGCAGCTATATCTAAATCTGACCCGATGTTTTCCAAAACCAATAGCGATTGTCTCTGTCCCAAGAAACGGCCCTATGCCAAATTTGAGGACGATCGGACTTAAATTGCGAGCTGTACTTTGTGCACAAAATTACATATACAGACAGACGGACAGACAGACAGACGGACATCGCTAAATCGGCTCAGAATTTAATTCTAAGCCGATCGGTATACTAAAAGATGGGTCTATGACCAATATTTCTTGGCGTTACATACAAATGCACAAACTTATTATACCCTGTACCACAGTAGTGGTGAAGGGTATAAATATGGGAAACATTTAAATCTGAAGCATTTTTAAGGAAACTTCGCAAAAGTTTATTTATTATTTATCGCTCGATATATGCATTAGAAGTTAAGGAAAAATAGAATCATTTTTACAACTTTTCGACTAAGCAGTGGCGATTTTACAAGGAAAATGTTGGTATTTTGACCATTTTTTTCGAAATCAGAAAAAATATATATGGGAGCTATATCAAAATCCGAACCGATTTCAACCAAATTTGGCATGCATAGCTATAATGCTAATTCTACTTCCTGTGCAAAATTTCAACTAAATCGGAGCAAAAAATTGGCCTCTATGGTCATATGAGTATAAATCGGGCGAAAGCTATATATGGGAGATATATCTAAATCTGAACCGATGTCAACCAAATTTGGCACGCATAGCTACAATGCTAATTCCACTCCCTGTGCAAAATTTCAATTAAATCGGAGTAAAAGATTGGCCGCTGTGGTCATATGAGTGTAAATCGGGCGAACGATATATATGGGAGCTATATCTAAATCTGAACCGATGTCAACCAAATTTGGCACGCATAGCTACAATACTAATTCTACTCCCTGTGCAAAATTTCAACTAAATCGGAGTTAAAAATTTACCTCTGTGGTCATTTGAGTGTAAATCGGGCGAAAGATATATATGGGAGATATATCTAAATCTGAACCGATTTCAACCAAATTTGGCACACATAGCTACAACAATAATTCTACTCCCTGTGCAAAATTTCAATTAAATCGGAGTAAAAGATTGGCCACTGTGGTCATATGAGCGTAAATCGGGCGAACGATATATATGGGAGCTATATCTAAATCTGAACCGATTTCAATAAAATTTGGCACACTTGACTACACTGCTAATTGTACTTCTAGTGCAAAATTTCAACCAAATTGGTGTAAAACTCTGGCTTCTGGGGCCAGTACGCAAAATGCATTTATTCTAGTACGCAAAATGCATTTATTTTCAGGCTCACTAAGACTGTTCAGTCAATTGTGATATATCCTTACTTCAATCCGCTTCTTTGGCTCTGAATCTGAATACTAAAATCATTAGTGTAAGGACAAAATATTTGTACAAAACCACAATTGATCGTCAATCGTAGAGAGATATATGCCATTGCAAAATCGTCACCGTTAAGTAATAACAATTTTAAAAAATGCATCAAAATCATATATTTCTCTAATATGTATAAATCATGAATACGATAAATTGATAAATCATAAATACGGTTTTGCAAAATTGCATAAAAATGACTTTAGATTTAAATATTTCCCATATTTTTACTAACATTGCGTTTCGTCCAGAGCGTCCAGGGATTTAAATTTTAAGTCTAGAGATTTTGTAGAAGTATGCAAAATTTTTTCAAAATCCTTTCAGACATTTAGTTCCCAACAAATTTAAAGGAGTCGAGATGGTATCAAAAACTTTCATTTGGTGGTCTTTAGACTTTCCTTACTTATTTTTTAATAATTTCTATTTATTTTAATTCCTTTCAATTTATTTAAATTTCATATTAATATAATTATTTAATCCCCCCGACACCTTTTATGTCTACCAGACCGTTTCGTTGGAATAATATCATCCATCCCATGGCAATAAAAAATTTATCAAATTCACATATTAGCTTTAATGGAATGGAAATTGAAAAAATGATGAAACCATAGCGGATCAATGTCATCTTAAGAAATAGCATGATTTTAATATCGTGTGAAAAGCAAATTTCAACCACAAAAAGTGAAAACTTGCCACCAATGTACATAAGCATTTATCTCTAAGAAGGCAATGCAGCAACCGGCAACCATTTATCTGAACCTTAGGGAGCAGTTGATATTGCCACATCACACCCATGCATTCCGTTGAAACTATGTGCTATTAATCTGATGACAATCGGTGATGATAAAAAATTCATTCCATTTCATTTTTATTTTAATACTTTTAAGTCTATAAATTGCATGTTATTTATTTAAAGATTTCATTGAAAAGCAATGTCAAGCCCTTTTTTCCTTAATGCTAATGGGGCTTTATTTCACTCTCTTTTGGATGTCAACTCTGCTGTAGAGCAATGGATATGGTGGAAACTGAGATGAAGATGATGATGATGCTGATGCGGATGATGACACGATGGATGGATGAATGGAGCGATTGGGTTATGGGAATTCATTCAAAAACGCTATGGGGGATGATGATGATGATGATGGTGTTGACAATGAATACTTCAAACTGTGCGACAAACAAAAAAAATGACACACAACAACACTGGTAAATTCAGAAATATTTTAACGATGACAAGGACGACAATGTTGAGAGAAATGTTGCCAATAATTGTTAAGAATGGAAACAATGACTGCACTGAAGTTTTCGTAAACAATTTCCACGCTTTGCCTCTCACTTTCACACTCTTATCGTTAGTAGCATCGCTGATATTGTTTTTTGTATTACTTCTCATTCCTTCAACCAGATTGACTTTGCAAAGCGGAATCCGAAAAAAACTATACTAAAGTGAACATACCAGACCACTATTTTATTATGATGTGTTTTAGTTAAAAATTTTCCAAAATAACAAACCTTGAATTTAACAAGTGAGTCAAGTAGAAAATGGGGCAGGGTCAACTATATCACACCCTAAACCACCCCTACTGAATTAAAAAACCTAAGTATTAATAAACCATTATTATAAAAGGAGGAAAATCGCTCAATTACTGTGTGTAATAAATCCAAAATTGTAACAATTGGCCAATATTATTATGTAAGAGCAAAATGTAAGTCTAAATGCGATCGGCTAGTAGATCAAAATTTGAAAATTGACTAACATTGATAAATAAATAAGAGTATTATGGTTAAATTTGGGGAAATCGAGCAATGCATATATATGGGAGCTATATCTAAATCTTAACCGATTTGGATGATATTTTGCAGGTTTGGTTGATAACTCCGTAAGTTGCCTTTTGCTCAATTTGGTTAATAAATGAGGCCACTAAGGGCACAAATATGGATATTAGGGGGACATTTTTCAAAATCGGACGAAACATATATATGGGATGCCACATAACCTAACCTAACATTATCACAATGGACTGAATAGTCTAAGTACTATATATGGGAGCTATATCTAAATCTGAACCGATTTGGATGACATTTGACAGGTTTGGTTGATATGACAGAGAGTTATCTTTTGCTAAATTTAAGTAAGATCGATTAATAAATACGGATATTATGACAACATTTTGGAAAATCGGGCGATGCATATATACGGGAGCTATATCTAACTCTGAACCGATTTCGATGAAATTTTGCATATACATTTAGTACCATAGAAGACTAGATCTAGCTGACTTTGAGTAAGGTCAAATCATAAATAAGGGTTTCTGGTTAAATTTAGGAAAATTGGGCGATGCATATATATGGAAGTTATACCTAAATCTGAACCGATTTCGATGATTCTTCGCACATAGAGTTAGTACTATAGAATATTCGATTTGGCTAACTAAGAGTAAGATCGGTTAATAAATAAGGGTTTTATGGCCAAATTTGGGAAAATCGGGCTATACATATATATGGGAGCTATATCTAAATCTGAACCTTCTTCGATGAATTTTTACACACTTAAAGTGTAGTGAATTGAATTACTTTTTGTCACATTTGACGACGGTCGTTTACTATTTGTCGAAATCGGGGGGTTTCCAACGAATGCAAAACCATGTAAATCGGTTCGTGCGTTCGGGAGTTAAAGCGTCAGGAAGGAAAACCCGACTGATTATTATACCCTCCACCGTAGGATGGGGGGTATATTAACTTTGTCATTCCGTTTGTAACGCATCGAGATATTGCTCTAAGACCCTATAAATATTCTGGGTCGTGGTGAAATTCTATGTCGATCTAAGCATGTCCGTGCGTCCGTCTGTTGAAATCACGCTAACTTCCGAACGAAACAAGCTATCGAATTGAAACTTGGCACAAGTAGTTGTTATTGATGTAGGTTAGGTTAGGTTAGGTTAGGTTAGGTGGCAGCCCGATGTATCAGGCTCACTTAGACTATTCAGTCCATTGTGATACCACATTGGTGAACTTCTCTCTTATCACTGAGTGCTGCCCGATTTCATGTTAAGCTCAATGACAAGGGACCTCCTTTTTATAGCCGAGTTCGAACGGCGTTACACATTGCAGTGAAACCACTTAGAAAAGCTTGAAACCCTCACCAGCATTACTGAGGTGGGATAATCCACCGCTGAAAAACTTTTTGGTGTTCGGTCGAAGCAGGAATCGAACCCACGACCTTGTGTATGCAAGGCGGGCATGCTAACCATTGGAGGAGCAAAATTCATCCAATCCGGTTGAAATTTGGAACGTGATGTTAAAATGTGGTCTCTAACAACCACGCAAGAAGTGAACCATATCGGTCCAAATTATATATAGACCCCATATAAATCGATCCCCAGATTTGACCTCCGGAACCTCTTGGAGGAGCAAAATTCATCCAATCCGGTTGAAATTTGGAACGTGATGTTAAAATGTGGTCTCTAACAAACACGCAAGAAATGGTCCATATCGGTCCATAATTATATATAGCCCCCATATAATTCCATCACCAGATTTGACCCCCGGAACATCTTGGAGGATCACAATTCATCCAATTCGGTTGAAATTTGGTATGTATTGGTCCATATCGGTTTATAATTATATAAAGCCCACATATAAACCGATCCCCAGATTTGGCTTCCTTAGCCTCTAAGAGATGCAAATTTCATCCCATCCAGCTGAAATTTGGTACGTGGTGTTAGTATATGGTCTCTAACAACCATGCAAAAATTGGTCCATATCGGCCCATAATTATATATAGCCCCCATATAAACCGTTTCCCAGATTTGATCTCCGGAGCCTCTTGGAGGAGCAAAATTCATCTGATCCGGTTGAAATTTGGAACGTGGTGTTAGTATATGGCCGCTAATAACCATGCCAAATTGGTGCATATCGGTCTATAGTTATATATAGCCGATCCCCTATCACACAAAAATTGGTCCATATCGATTCATAATCATGGTTACCACTCGAGCCACACATAATCTATCAAAATTTTATTTCTATAGAAAATGTTGTCAAAATTTTAATTCTATAGAGAATGTTATCAACATTTTCATTCTATTAAAAATTTTGTCAAAATTTTAATTTCTATAGAAAATTTTGTAGAAATTTTATTCCTATAGAAAATGTTGTCAAATTTTATTTCTATAGAAAATGTTATCAACATTTTGATTCTATTGAAAATTTTGTCAAAATTTTATTTCTATAGAAAATTCTGTCAAAATTTTATTTCTATAGAAAGTTTTGTCAAAATTTTATTTCTTTAGAAAATTTTGTCAAAATTTTATTTCTATAGAAAATTTTGTGAAAATTTTATTTCTATAGAAAATGTTATCAACATTTTATTTCTATTGAAAATTTTGTCAAAATTTTATTTCTATAGAAAATGTTGTCAAAATTTTAATTCTATAGAGAATGTTATCAACATTTTAATTATATTGAAAATTTTGTCAAAATTTTATTTCTATAGAAAATTTTGTAGAAATTTTATTCCTGTTTTTTTGGTTTTTTGATCTCAGCTTAAAGCCATGCATTGACTAAACTACAAGTGTAGCTTAACCAACAGAGGAAAAGTATGCTTGTCAAATTTATTTGGGCAAAGCCCTATAGACTGCAAGATGGTTGGATGTACAGCTGTTTCGGAATTACCACATTCCTCATCAGCATCCTCTACTTGCAGCAAAACTATCAACCAATTATCAGAATAAATTCGGGTAATTCACTCAACCCAACGTGAACTACACTTGAACCTCCCGAAAAAGGGTTTGATAGTCGGCTACTGCCTAAACAAATTTGCCAGCATATCTCTTTTCCTTTGCCAAACTCAAATCATCGATTTGTATGTATTTGGCTGGGTTTGTTTTTGAGCGTGCTTCCTCTATCTTCATTCGTTTTGTTTGTTATTGTTGGCTTCTCTTCAATCGTTATTGTTGTTTTTTTGGTTTTTTGATCTCAGCTTAAAGCCATGCATTGACTAAACTACAAGTGTAGCTTAACCAACAGAGGAAAAGTATGCTTGTCAAATTTATTTGGGCAAAGCCCTATAGACTGCAAGATGGTTGGATGTACAGCTGTTTCGGAATTACCACATTCCTCATCAGCATCCTCTACTTGCAGCAAAACTATCAACCAATTATCAGAATAAATTCGGGTAATTCACTCAACCCAACGTGAACTACACTTGAACCTCCCGAAAAAGGGTTTGATAGTCGGCTACTGCCTAAACAAATTTGCCAGCATATCTCTTTTCCTTTGCCAAACTCAAATCATCGATTTGTATGTATTTGGCTGGGTTTGTTTTTGAGCGTGCTTCCTCTATCTTCATTCGTTTTGTTTGTTATTGTTGGCTTCTCTTCAATCGTTATTGTTGTTTTTTTGGTTTTTTGATCTCAGCTTAAAGCCATGCATTGACTAAACTACAAGTGTAGCTTAACCAACAGAGGAAAAGTATGCTTGTCAAATTTATTTGGGCAAAGCCCTATAGACTGCAAGATGGTTGGATGTACAGCTGTTTCGGAATTACCACATTCCTCATCAGCATCCTCTACTTGCAGCAAAACTATCAACCAATTATCAGAATAAATTCGGGTAATTCACTCAACCCAACGTGAACTACACTTGAAAATTTTGTCAAATTTTATTTCTATAGAAAATTTTGCCAAAATTTTATTTCTATACAAAATGTTGTCAAAATCTTAATTTTATGGAGAATGTTGTCAACATTTGAATTCTATTGAAAATTTTGTCCAAATTTTACTTCTATAGAAAAATTTTGTTAATATTTTATTTCTATAGAAAATGTTGTCAAGATTTTATTTTGTCAAAATTTTATTTCTATAGAAACTTTTGTCAACATTTTATTTCTATGGAAACTTTTGTGAAAATTTTATTTCTATAGAAAATTTTGTCAAACTTATTTATATACGTATTGAATCTGCCTTTTTTAGTTTAATATATATCCCGTATGAGCTACCTTGCAATTCAGAAGACGGTGTTAGGAAGTTTTAAGATACCTTGCCATCGGCAAGTGTTACCGCAACCCAAGTAATTCGATTGTGGATGACAGTCTTCAGTAGAAGTTTCTACGCAATCCATGGTGGAGGGTACATCACATAAGCTTCGGCCTGGCCGAACTTACGGCCGTATATACTTGTTATATATTAGATTTTATAATTGGTAGGGTACCCACATACTACCTGGTGTAAATCGAGTAGGCTTCGAAATAATAATTGTGACAACTAAAAATAAAACATTCAGTCTGTACACTGAAAAAAATATTGTCGTGAGGTCAAAGAGTTCATGCCTTTAAAATACGAATCCAAATTTTGTTTAGCATTGAAGACGTATTTCTCTAATATAAAGCTGTTCTCCTTGTCCAAAAATAGATCAATGAGGTCGTATTATCCTTATAATTAAGTGATTTCACTTAAAAAAAGGGTAACATAGGTTCATAGGAATTGTAAAGCGGATGAGGTTGCAAGATTTGGAAGTACCTATTGGGGAAGTATAATCTGGTATGTTTCTATCTACCTGAAACCCTATTGTGATAGCGTATATAAAAATTTGATGTATTCTATACAATGCAGAAAATCAGCCTTAAAATGTCTTCCTGTAGTAGGATATATGTGTCGATTTCACTAAGACCATTATATCACAATTTTTATTTGCTTCTCTTCAGTTTTGTGTTTTTATCTCTGGCCAGGATGGTTGGTATTAATGGAGAAAACACATGAATACCATTAAGTATTTAAGTTCAAGATACAAAAACACAACCCATCCTCTCATAGCTGGAATCAACGCGAAAAGCATTGTCATCGTCGTCGTCATCATCACTATCAGAATGTCATTGGTGAAAGCTTTGCACAGGCGAACTTTAACATCCAACACACTTTTGGCAAAATTCTTAGCACCAGAAGGATGAATTGTTATTGTCACCCATTAAGAGGACGAGTTGAACACGTTGAATGCCATTGATTTTGACTAAAGGGATATTAAGTATTTACTGCACACTTTCATTTTGCATTTACCGTTGAAATGATTTATTATAGCCATGCAGAGTGGATGATACTATGAAATCCAGTGATGAGACACTGATAATACTACCATGGCCAATGGATGGTTGTACAACTTTAACCTGCCCACTTTTAATGCAACAGGAAAACAGTTTTTTTTTGTGATAGCAACTTCAACTGCAAGGAGGACGAGGACGATATGTAAATGAAATATCTTATTTATATAATATCAATTACAAATTGAAAATCTGCACCAGATAAATACATGCTCACGTGGCATATCAATATCACCAACGCATACTATAATTAACGGTGAAGAAATTCATGAAAGAAAATTGTAAATACACAAAATCACAAAGGAAAGTGTTTGGCTTAATGATTTCGCGTAAATATTTGTAATTAATTATTTACGCAAAATATTGACTGACAGATAGGTGAAAGTTCAATGGGAATTGCAATCACTTGGGTAATTTATTTAATTTATTCGATTCTATAAAGAACAAGAATAAAGACTATGGGTAGTTGGGTTCAGCTGAAGTTTTGCGGATAAGAAACGAGTTTATGCAAACTTTTAGCGCAATAGCTTCATTATTGACGGCAGTAGCATGATTACAACAGACAGAAGGACAGACTGTCTTCTTAGAACTTCATCTTGATCACGAATACATATGTAATTTATATGGTCGGTTATGGATATTTCGGTTTATTATGATTTATACTCACCATACTATGGGGGGTGGTTATAAAAATAAATTACAATACGGGAGTTGCCTTTTTTTTTTTGACAGAGCTTTAAATTTTTGAGGTTAACATATACGTACTCAGAACGTTTTAACGCTCGTATGTGCTATTTGGGACGCAGGAACTTAAAAGATTTATCTCTCCCAGGTTAGGTATACTGACAGCCCTATATTTCAGGCTCACTTAGACTATTCAGTACATTGTGATACCACACTTCTCCCACTTAGTGCTGCCCGATTCTTCTTTTGAAACTTAGAGAGGATAATCCACCGCTGAAAATCTTTTTGGTGTTTAGTCGAAACTGGGTTTGAACCCTGCGTATGCAAGGCGGGCATGCTAGCCATTGCACTACAGTGGTTCCAATTGAATGCTATTTCAAGCTTAGACTCTAACATATCCAGAGTCCCCATATAAACCGACGCTCAGTATAGTCCCCATATAAACCGCCGCTCAGATTTGGCTTGCGGAGACTCTTGGAGGAGCAAAATTCATCAGATCAGATGAAATTTGGTACATGGTGTTAGTATATGGTCTCTACAAACCACGCAAAAATTGGTCCACATCGGTCCATAATTAGATATAGCCCCCATATAAACCGATCGCCAGATTTGGCTTGCGGAGCCTCTAAGAGAAGCAAATTTCATCCGATACGGCTGAAATTTGGTACATGGTGTTAGTATATAGGTTAGGTTAGGTTAGGTGGCAGCCCGATGTATCAGGCTCACTTAGACTATTCAGTCCATTGTGATACCACATTGGTGAACTTCTCTCTTATCACTGAGTGCTGCCCGATTCCATGTTAAGCTCAATGACAAGGGACCTCCTTTTTATAGCCGATTCCAAACGGCGTTCCACATTGCAGTGAAATCACTTAGAGAAGTTTTGAAACCCTCAGAAATGTCACCAGAATTACTGAGGTGGGATAATCCACCGCTGAAAAACTTTTTGGTGTTCGGTCGAATCAGGAATCGAACCCACGACCTTGTGTATGCAAGGCGAGCATGCTAACCATTGCACCACGGTGTTAGTATATGGTATCACCAACCATGCAAAAATTGGTCCACATTGGTCCATAATTATATATATAGCCCCCATATAAAACGATCGCCAGATTTATGTTGCGGAGCCACTAAGAGAAGCAAATTTCATCAGATCTGGCTGAAATTTGGTACATGGTGTTAGTATAGGGTCTCTACCAACCATGCAAAAATTGGTCCACATCGGTCCATAATTACATATAGCCCTCGATACCCCGATACCTCCGGTGCTCTTTGAGGAGCAAAATTCATCCGATCCGGTTGAAATTTGGTAGTTTATGACCGCTAACAACCAAGCCAAAATTGGTCCATATCGTCGGTCAATAGTTTTACTCGTATATAGCCGATCCCCAAAAATAATCTACCAAAATTTTATTTCTATAGAAAATTTTGTCAAAATTTTATTTATATAGAAAATTTTGTTAAAATTTTATTTCTATAGAAAATGTTGACAAAATTTTATTGCTATAGAAAAATTTGTCAATATTTTATTTCTATAGAAAATTTTGTAAAATTTTTATTTCTATAGAAAATGTTGTCAAAATTTTATTTCTATAGAAAATTTTATCAAACTGAATTAATCATATAATTTTTATACCCTTCACCACTACTGTGGTACAGGGTATAATAAGTTTGTGCATTTGTATGTAACGCCAAGAAGGAAAAGTCTGAGACCCATCGTTTAGTATACCGATCGTCTTAGAATTAAATTCTGAGTCGATTTAGCGATGTCCGTCTGTCTGTCTGTCTGTTGATGTATTTTTGTGTGCAAAGTACAGCTCGCAGTTTTAGTCCGATTGTCCTAAAATTTGGTATAGGGTCCTGTTTCGGCTCAAAGACGATCCCTATTGATTTTGGAAAAAATCGGTTCAGATTTAGATATAGCTGCCATATATATTTTTCACCGATCTGGTCATAATTGGCGCGTATATCAACCGATCTTCCTCAAATTCCGTACATCCGAATATTTTATGAGTCTCGAAAAACTTGCTAAATATCAGCCAAATCGGTTCAGATTTAGATATAGCTCCCATATATAGCTTTCGCCCGATTTACACTCATATGACCGTAGAGGCCAATTTTTAACTCCGATTTAGTTGAAATTTTACATAGGGAGTAGAATTAGCATTGTAGCTATGCGTGCCAAATTTGGTTGAAATCGGTTCAGATTTAGATATAGCTCCCATATATATGTTTTTCTGATTTCGACAAAAATGGTCAAAATACCAACATTTTCCTTGTAAAATCGCCACTGCTTAGTCGAAAAGTTGTAAAAATGACTCTAATTTTCCTAAACTTCTAATGCATATATATCGAGCGATAAATCATAAATAAACTTTTGCGAAGTTTTCTTAAAATTGCTCCAGATTTAAATGTTTCCCATATTTTTTTACTAACATTGTGTTCCACCCTAGTGCATTAGCCGACTTAAATTTTGAGTCTATAGATTTTGTAGAAGTCTATCAAATTCTGTCCAGATCGAGTGATATTTAAATGTATGTATTTGGGACAAACCTTTATATATAGCCCCAACACATTTGACGGATGTGATATGGTATCGAAAATTTAGATCTACAAAGTGGTGCAGGGTATAATATAGTCGGCCCCGCCCGACTTTAGACTTTCCTTACTTGTCTTGTTTAATATATACCCCGTATGGACTAACTTAAAATTGAGAAGACGGTGTTGAGAAGTTTTAAGGTACCTTGCCATCGACAAGTGTTATTCGATTGTGGGTGACAGTCTTTAGTACAAGTTTCTATGCTATCCATGGTGGAGGGTACATAAGATTCGGCCTGGCCGAACTTACGGCCGTATATACATGTTTATTATTATTATTATTATTTTTTATTTAATTATAATTATTTTACATTAATATAATTAAAATGTTAATTTGAACTATTAACATTTTAATTGAACACCTAAAAATATTAAATAATTTTCATAACTGACATTAAGCCACCGTGGTGCAATGGTTAGCATGCCCGTCTTGCATACACAAGGCCGTGGGTTCGATTCCTGCTTCGACCGAACAACAAAAAGTTTTTCAGCGGTGGATTATCCCACCTCAGTAATGCTAGTAACATTTCTGAGGGGTTCAAAGCTTCTCTAAGTGGTTTCAATGAAATTTGGAACGCCGTTCGGACTCGGCTATAAAAAAGAGGACTCTCAACAATTTATTGGCATTTCATCCCATCGACCGGCAAAATAGCTCATAAGAAAGGCTCATGTCGATTGGTCGAATGAAATGCTACAAAAATGCGATCGCGGTGCTTTGAAACACGTCTATGACATCGTGACAGTTTATGAATCGTGGATTTACGCAATGAGCAACAAATTAAGCAGTCGGCTGTATAAAAGTTGCTCACGCACGAAGCACATGATCTGCAAATGATCTGCTCTTTTTTCCGGAAAAACTTGACATGTCGCAGAATAGTCAATTCAGAGCCAGTTGTCTTCCAAGAAATCAGGAAAATTAACTGCCCAAGAGTCTTCAGCACGACAATGCGAGCTCTTACACATTGACTAAAACAACTGTTCATCCCCATAGCACATTTGCACCACTTCCCGATGCAAAAAGAATATTTTTCGCTAGTTTTTTTTTTTTTGGCGACGCTTTTTTCGCTGGGATGCGTTTATCCATTGCTATAAACAGGGTTATTTTTCCGTGAGATGTGTCCATTTATTGCGGGCGCTTCTTACATGCTCTTGAGATGATGTAAATGCAACTTTACTAAACACAAAGCATCCTACCAATTACTGATTTTGTACAGGAGTAAGAGTAAGACAAAATATATGCATTACAAAAAAATGCAGGCTCTCACCTACGATTTATCAAAAGCATAGCTTTATTTTTAGTGCTTAGATAAGCCAAGTGCTTCCAAAAAGTTGACTAATTCAAAATTCTACTATTCTACTGTTCTATTGCATATTTAAACTAACACCTCTACAAAGTTATTTAATATTCATTATGGTGTTAATTTCCAACAAAATTTAAACAGCATTTGTTTTATCAATTTTGACAGCATAAAACGTGGTGCTGAGTACTCGTATTTGTGTATTCGGTTGACATATTTGAAATTAGTTTGAAATTACGATTTGTTCCATCTGGTTTTGCTTATTTGTTTATTATCAATACAATAAAAGTATACAAAAAATGAAACAAAAATTTTACTTTAGTCAAGGTATTTTTCATTTAATTTACACATTTTAAGTTTATTTTTGCCTGAAATGAATTTTCAATTTGGCCAATTGCCAATAACACCAACTTGATGTTTACCTTATGTGGTTGTAGCGAGAATAATAATTTGGACATTTAGATTTTGCATTTACCGGAGTGCATTGCTCGTTTTATCTGTTTTTGGGGGGTTTTCACAGCTCTGATTCTTGCTGTTGCCATAAACACAATTTGTGGAATGTTTAGATTGGATGACCATTAGGCTAAATGAAATATGAATCAAATTTTCGTTTTGTGAAGAACACAGAAAATTGTTTATGGTAAATTCTATTGGTTTTATTGCAATTTGGAGTAATGGCAATACATTTGCCTGCTATTGTCTAAAAAAATTTATTGATAAAACAAGGGGATTGGGTATTTAGGAAAATTTTTGGTAAATTTAATTGAAAATTTAGATAGATGGACAAAATTTCGGAACAATAACTTTAAAATATGAGTTGTGGTAATTGTTTTCCTTAACAGAAACTAAAAAAAATAATTTGCTACCTCGGAGTGACGAATTTTTCCACATAAATTTTCGAAATAAAACAAATACATTCCATACAAAATTAAACTTAACACAATGATAATGACTTTTCAACTATATCATCGTCTTTTGAATTTTCTTCATTTGATCTGCTGTTCAAATAAAAGAGAAAACCATACTGAATTACTTTGCATTTTGCATTCACTGAAATGAAAATATGCCTTTAAACATTTTCAGCATTTAATAGTATTTCTGTTGTTAATTTGGCTTAAAAAATCATTTCACTTTTCCGGCCGTGATTTATGATGCGGAAATGAAACCTCAAAGCGTTAAAAAAAACACAAAGTAATATTAAGAGGTTTCTTCGTAATTGACTAGATGGGGGATAAAAGACAACCAAATATATGATGGCGATGATGATGATGGTGACAAGACATAATGTGAAACAAATTTTGTGATGATTTATGGGAGTAATGGTGTTTTTTTTTTTTCTATACAATTGTGCCTACCTCCTTCGGAGCATGTGGCAAAAATAAATCTGTGTCAGTTAAGCGGATTGATGTATGACGTTATGAAAAGAAAATATTCCAATTGTGCCCTTGGCATTCACAACACAGCATTATTGCCTTCCATTGGATTGTATTTAAAAATCAGTTTTGGAAATTTGAATTGAGAGTAAAAATATAAATATTTTATAGACTTGATAACATTTAGGTCACATTAAGGTAATTTTAAAGGGCGATACGGTCAAAATTTGGTCAATATAAACTTGACGTATTTTTTTTTTCAATTTTGTATTTTAAAAACCTAACACCCCTCATTTTGAAGGTGTGTGTGTGTGTAGAATGTTGCTCCTATTTTGATTTTAGAATTCACTCTTCAGTTGTCAAAATGCCGTCCAAGCAAGAAGAGCAGCGTATCAAAATTTTGCTCGCGCATCGCGAAAATCCGAGCTACTCGCACGCAAAGCTGGCAAAATCGCTAAAAGTTGCCAAATCAACCGTTACAAATGTAATTAAAGTGTTTGGGGAACGTTTGTCGACAGCCAGGAAGTCTGGATCGGGGGGAAATCGAAAACCGGAAGCTGCTGAGACGACAAAGAGAGTTGCAAGTAGTTTTAAGCGAAACCCTAACCTCTCTCTCCGAGATGCCGCAAATAAGCTGGGTGTATCGTCTACAACCGTGCATCGAGCCAAAAAACGAGCCGGACTATCGACTTACAAGAAGGTAGTGACTCCAAATCGACTCCGAATCGACGAAAAACGAAATACGACGGCCAAAGCGCGATCCCGGAGGCTGTACACGACGATGCTGACGAAGTTTGACTGCGTGGTAATGGACGACGAAACCTACGTCAAAGCCGACTACAAGCAGCTTCCGGGACAGGAGTTTTATACGGCAAAAGGAAGGGGAAAGGTAGCAGATATTTTCAAGCACATAAAACTGTCAAAGTTCGCAAAGAAATATCTGGTTTGGCAAGCCATCTGTACCTGTGGCTTGAAAAGCAACATTTTCAAAGCTTCCGGGACTGTCAACCAAGAAATTTACGTGAAAGAGTGTTTGAATAAACGTCTGCTGCCTTTCCTGAAGAAACACGGTTGTTCCGTACTGTTTTGGCGGGATTTGGCATATTGCCATTACGGTAAAAAGGCCATGGAGTGGTACGCCGCCAACAACGTGCAGGTGGTTCCCAAGGACAAGAACCCTCCCAACACGCCAGAGCTCCGCCCAATTGAGAAATACTGGGCTATTGTCAAGCGGAACCTAAAGCAAACCAAAAAATCTGCTAAGGACGAGCAGCAGTTCAAGGCAAACTGGCTTTCTGCGGCGAAGAAGGTGGACAAGGTGGCTGTACAAAATCTGATGGCAGGTGTCAAGCGTGAGGCCCGGCAATTCGGATTTGGAAAAGCGAAAGCCTAACTGAATATTTTTCCTGAATTTTATACTAATTGAACTTGAAAAAGAAATTTAATTTGATTTTTTAGATAAACGATTTCACCGATTTACACGCGTTTTCCCTTGACCAAATTTTGACCGTATCACCCTTTAGGGCGAAAAGGACCTAATTGTTCGACACTACCTTAAATAAAGTCTACTTAGATAATAGAATTTTGACCTTCTGTTGAGCATTGTGATATTGATTACTGGCCAAAGATGTGGATTCTTCATATAAAGAAAAATTTTAGGAATCTATCTAGCTTTATATTTACATTAAAAAAACAGCGAAACCAGCAGCAAAACATTAATGTTAATTTTAAATAATTTTAACTGAACTGTATTACAATCTCCCACATCACAAAAATAAAGGTAGAATTACATACCATGCGTTCAATGCGTACAATGCGTCCGATGATTGAAAAGTTGAAATTTCTCTTTGAAATCAAAAGCTCGAATAGTCTGCCGCAAACAGGAAAAAATCAACCCTTCCATCAACGCACGGATTGTCGACAAATTCAAGAAAATTTATTGGACATATTTAATTTCATTCATTGATTAGAGACCAAGATAAAGTAATAAAACAGCGAAGATCATTAAAAATGTATGAACAAACTTATTTCAAAATAAAGAAAAGAAGTAACTTTTTGCAGCCTTAAAAAAAGATATGTTTAGGGTGTAACATAATATATTACCGAGGCGATTTTTTTGAGTGTGCAATGAACTATGAACTAAAATGGATCTAATTGGTTTTTTGCAATATTTTAACAAAGTTATTCAAGTAAAAATAGATTTATTTCCAGTGTAGGGTACAAAAGTCAAAAATAGACTTGCATGCAAACATATATTAATTTACAAATAGCCTATAAACATAAATGTGTTTAGAAAGAGAGACCTAGAGAGTATGCTGCAAGTAAAAGAATGGAAGTAACAAATTGGCGCCTTAAAAATATATATACACAAGGAATATTTCATTAAAATTTTTTCTACCAGTGTTTGTCTAAGGTGAAACATACATATGTTTCAGCAATACAAACAATATTTTGTTTGGACCAATCCTGAAAATATATATGCACGAAGCAAAATGTGTTTGGGATATATGTTAAAGAAGCGATTTTTTTTTTGACAGTGCAGTGAGTCAACTGATTGACCCATAGGCGTTGACATTTGATCACCTCGGTTGTATGAAATTTTGTTTTAGCTGTCAAATTCGCATTTATGAACTGATGTTTTTTCTTTACTGGATGGGGATATATTAACTTTGTCATTTCGTTTGTAACATATCAAACTATTGGTCTCAGACCCTATAAAAAATATATATTCTGGGCCGTGGTAAAATCCTGAGTTGATCTAGTGATGCCCGTCCGTCTGTTAAAATAACGCTAACTTCCGAACAAAACAAGCCATGTACACCCTCAAAAAAATCGCGTCTGTAACATATACTCCCAAACATATTCTACTTCAAGCATATATATATTTTCAGAATTTGTTTAAACAAAAAAATGTTTATACTGTGCAAACATGATATGTTTTATCCTAAGCATATCATTTTTTAAGGCCCCAAATACTTAATTACAGTTTCTAAACATTACAGATATATACAAAACCTTTATTAACAGGTTGGCTGATACGTTCCCGGTCTAACAAAGAAAAACACATTTTTTGTCAAAATTCGTTTTTATTATTCAACATAGTTCCCTTCAAGAGCGATACAACGATTATAACGACCTTCCAATTTCTTGATACCATTTTGGTAGTACTCCTTCGGTGTTGCCTCAAAATAGGCCTCAGTTTCGGCGATCACCTCTTCATTACAGCCATTTTTTTCCTGCGAGCATCCTTTTGAGGTCTGAGAACAAGAAAAAGTCGCTGGGGGCCAGATCTGGAGAATACGGTAGGTGGGGAAGCGATTTGAAACCCAATTGATGAATTTCATTTCATTTCATTTCGTTTATTGAGTCTATGGAATATTTCCTTACAGACTAGCATAATATTTTAATTACTTAACTAAATTACTAACATGTTTCTTAAAGATTGAACAATTGGAAGTATAATCAATATTATCACTAAGTGAATTATAAAGCCTTAAAGTTTTAGTTAATGGTTCATTAAATGCATAGTTTGTAGAATGACTAGCAATCCGGAATGGATAAAACCGTCGTAGAGGGCGGGAAGGAGCGTTAAAAGGAATCAAGGCAAGTAATTCCGGACAATCAATTACAGAGTTGATGATTTTATACAAAAACAATAAAGAATTGGCATCTCTTCTAGATTTCAATGTCACTAAAGAAATCAACAAACACTTACTTTTGTAAGATGGCACAGGATCAGAAAAGGCAATTGAAACAAGTGCAAATTTTAAAAATTTTTTTTTAACTCTCTCAATACGTTCAGCGTGACAGATGGCATTTGGACTCCAAATAAATGAAGCATTTTTGCCATCGTTCTCAATGACTTGTGGCACGGTCCGTTGTCTTGGTGGAACACTTTTTTCTTCTTCATATGGGACCGTTTTGCCGCGATTTCGACCTTCAAACGCTCCAATAACGCCATATAATAGTCACTGTTGGTAGTTTTTCCCTTCTCAAGATAATCGATAAAAATTATTCCATGCGCATCCAAAAAACAGAGGCCATTACTTTGCCAGCGGACTTTTGAGTCTTTCCACGCTTCGGAGATTTAAGAAAATGTAATGTCCCAAATATAATATATTCTAACATATTATCATATACGTCCCAACCATTTTATACTAGTTAATGAATATCATTTAAAATAATGTGCTAAAAATTTGATTTCCAAACATATAATTCTTTCACCTAAACATATGAAAAACAGTCGTTGTCGTCCGGGTAGTTGTTATTGATGTTGGTCGGATGGTATTGCAAATGGGCGACATCACACCACTTTTAGGTATAACCCCCATATAAATCGAGCCGGAAGCTTTTGAAGGAGAAAATTTCATCCGATCTGGTTGAAAGTTGGTTAGTATATGACATCTAATAACGATTCAGAAATTGGTCTCTAATTTTATATCTAGCCCCTATATAAGGTTAGGTTAGGTGGCAGCCCGATGTATCAGGCTCTCTTAGACTATTCAGTCCATTGTGATACCACATTGGTGAACTTCTTTCTTATCACTGAGTGCTGCCCGATTCCATGTTAAGCTCAATGACAAGGGACCTCCTTTTTATAGCCGAGTCCGAACGGCGTTCCACATTGCAGTGAAACCACTTAGAGAAGCTTTGAAACCCTCAGAAATGTCACCAACATTACTGAGGTGGATAATCAACCGATGAAAAATTTTTTGGTGTTCGGTCGAAGCAGGAATCGAACCCACGACCTTGTGTATGCAAGGCGGGCATGCTAACCATTGCACCACTGTGGCTCCCTAGCCCCTATATAAACTGATCCCCATATTTTATTTCTGTGCGATGTCTACCTCTTCAAGGGTTTAAACCATATGAATTTTGGTATTGATTTGCCTCTCTTCGAAGACATACAACCTTGACTTAATATAATCTTTTAGATTTTTCAAACTTATTTTCATATAAGTTACCAAATTATTTATATGTATTTACTTAACCCCTAATACACAAATTGCCCCCATTGCAATCTTATCGAATAAAAATTTCCCCAAAATTTCTTTGGAACATGCAAGTAGGTAATTTATGAATGTAATAACCTTCAATTCTTACCGCACACACAGCAAATGGAAAGAAAGAACAATAACACAGAATTAACCTTGGAATATTTTGGGATAGATTTTGTTTATGTCGACTCAATATTTTCAACAACAAAGTCTAATGAACATTACAGACAAAAATAATAGGCCCCAAAAAACGGTAGGCAATTCAAAAGACAATGAACAATGAATGGAAGTAAATAGGCATACAAAATATATATATGGAAACCAAATAACTGAGGGATAAAGAAATACCAGAAACGTAAACTGGTTTTTGTAAGGCATCTAAAAGATGCCCACAGCTACAACAACTAAGGTTGATGTTTGATTCCTATTGACTTATTTTGTAACCCATCAATCTTATTAATTTGCTTAATAGATAGGAAAAGTTCATTTCTGAAAAATAAAAAATTGATTGTAAAAACAAAACAATCGAAATTTTTTTTGTCAGCTACTTCAAATTAAAAGATTTTTTATAACTTATGGATTTAGTTTAATTCAATCATTACTTTTACAAGTGGAATGGTCTTTCGTTTCTAGAGAATTTAGCAACATAATAATTTGTTAAGTTCCACATAAGATTATCTCTTTCTCTTATGCCTTCTAAGGAATTCATTTAAAGTTTAAAATACTAAACACAATGATCGTAATATAATCGTTTTATTAACGAATTTGTTATCACAATGGACTGAATAGTCTAAGTGAGCCTGAATCTTAATCGGGCTGCCACTTTAACCTTAACGAATTTGTACGTTGGTTAAATGTTAACATACATCAAAAATTTTTCGCTTAGTGCAGAAACCCCTATAAACAATAGGACCCTTGAAGAAGCAAATTAGGAGACAGGTTGATATGGGATCTATGAAGAAAATCTTCGAACATGAGCTATCTTCAACAAGAAATATTTGTACTAAATTTACGCCATACCCAACCAAAAAAAAATGTCGTCCAAAAAGCACCAAAAATATTAGCTTTCGATAAAGTTTACATGGACTTGTCATAGGACGAAATTAATTTTTCTAAGCATTCGCCGCATTGTTATCGCATTAGTTCCTCTGATTTTTGAAGGAACCCGGGACGCACCTAAAAAAAATGTTTGTGAAACAATTTCCACTTTTCTTTGCTGGGCAGTTATAATTTTTCACCTTCGTCATTTATAGAGTCTTAACCCTTTGACTACCGATGTCCACTAAGGAGGACATTCGAAAACAACCCCAAACACTATTTCTCCACACAGTTTCTATTTATTTCTCGATGGTATTTTGACGTATCGGCTTTCATCTAAATAAGATATTAGTATGTTCCATAATGGTAAGCATTAAAATTCATTTTTATAAACTTCTTAAACAATAAACGAAAAATACGACATTTTTAGACCATTTTTCTGGTGTATGTCTCTAGTAAATGGCATTCATACAATAAATGTGGATTTTTATACCCTCTACCATAGGAGGGGGGGTATATTAACTTTGTCATTCCGTTTGTAACACACCGAAATATTGCTCCAAGACCCCATAGAGTATATATATTCTGGGTCGTGGTGAAATTCTAAATCGATCTCAGCATGTCCGTCCGTCCGTCCGTCTGTTGAAATCACGCAAACTTCCCAACGCAACAAGCTATCGAGCCTCTAAAAGAAGCATATTTCATCCGATCCGGCTGAAATTTGGTACATGGTGTTGGTTTGTGGTCTCTAACAACCATGCAAAAATTGGTCCACATCGGTTCATAATTATATAAAGCCCCCATATAAACCGATCCCCAAATTTGGCTTGAGGAGCCTCAAAGAGAAGCAAATTTCATCCAATCCGGTTGAAATTTGGAACATGGTGTTAGTATATGGTCTCTAACAACCGTGCCAGAATTGGTCCATATCGGTGAATTATTATATATAGCCCCCATATAAACCGTTCTCCAGATTTGACCTCCGGAGCCTCTAAGAGAAGAAAATTTCATCCGATCCGGTTCAAATTTGGAACGTGGTGTTAGTATATGTCCGCTAACCATACCAAAATTGGTCCATATCGGTCCATAATTATATATAGCCCCCATATAAACCGTTCTCCAGAAAATTGGTCCATATCGGTCTATAGTTATATATAGCCGATCCTCAATCACACAAAAATTGATCCATATCGGTTCATAATCATGGTTGCCACTCGAGCAAAAAATAATCTACCAAAATTTTATTTCTATAGAAAATTTTGTCAAAATTTTATTTCTATAGAAAATTTTGTCAAAATTTTATTTCTATAGAAAATTTTGTCAAAATTTTATTTCTATAGATAATTTTTTAAAATTTGATTTCTATAGAAAATTTTGTTAAAATTTTATTTCTATAGAAAATTTTGTTAAAATTTCCTTTCTATAGAAAATTTTGTCAAAACTTTATTTCTATAGAAAATTTTGTTAATTTAATATATACTACGTATGGACTTACAATTTAGAAAACGGTGTTAGGAGGTTTTAAGATACCTTGCCATCGGTAAGCGTTATCGCAACCCAAGTAATTCGATTGTGGATGGCAGTGTTTAGAAGAAGTTTCTTCGCAATCCATGGTGGAGGGTACATACACGCAAAAAAATAATTCTTTCGTCCCAAACAAAGATTGTTTCTCATTTTCTTTTCGTTGAAAGGAAGTGTATTTGGAAGAAAAGTATATACTTTTTGTGATAAACGTCTATTCTTTTCCAGGATATAAAAACAATTTCATAAAGACAAACTAAAAAAAATTTTCCTGGCTAATTGCATTTTCCCTCACATCTTTCTCACTTAGTTCTTAGCACCTTTTTCTGTAATATAAACAATATAGAAGAAATTATACGATTTTATACATTATAACATTTTTTTTTACCTTTCGCCTGGACGGAGAATCGAACCGCGGACCATGCAATTTGTAAGCCAACACACTATTCACTGAGCTATGTAGCCGTTATTGTCATCAATAGACAATTACCCATATAAGTTATATTTATATAGCATAGTTTGCGGCGCCCACGAGCCGATTAAACAAAGTTTATTTAACAGAAAAATACATTTAGTTGGGCACCGTGGAGCAGTGGTTGCTACGTCCGACTTGCATGCCAAGGGTCGTGGGTTCGATCCCTGCTTCGACCAAAGTGTTTTTTTTTTTACATATATTCCAGATATGGTCGGAAGATTCCGAAAAAATGTTCAACATTACATTCTACTATATTAAATGTTTACTATGAACTGTAAAATGTGTCTTATTAAAGACCTAAAGTCAGAAAAGAACAGTGTTTGATACAAACGAAATGGACTGTGTTGTTGGTTCAAAAGTAACTTTTTTTATTGAAAAAATAAAAATTTTATAACAAACGAATTTTTTTGGTGATAAAAGTGTATACTTTTCGAAGCAATTCAAAAAACTCTAACAAAAGAAAAACGTTTTCGGTACACGTTTTCCAAACATTTTTTTTTTTTTTTTTGCGTGTAAGATTCGGCCTGGCCAAACTTACGGCGGTATATACTTGTTATTTGTATTTTTTCACACTTTGATAGATATATGTAATAGGCCAAAAATAATATATATGTTTGTTCAGTCAGTTTTGTTCAGTGGCAAGTACTTAATTAGTCATCTTAAAGGTTTCAATGTTTATCAAATTTTGCAAAATATAAATCAAAGAAAATTTTTTCGCATTTCAATAGTTTGTCGAAATGAAAACCTAAACAAAAATATCATCAAATTTTTTATTATCATCAATATGAAAAATAAATAAATAAACAAAACCAATAGCAATAGTAAAAGCTTATAGATTTTTTATTATATAGCAAATAAGAGAGCAATATATACACACCACAAATCAAAACAAATATGGACTAAAATATAATAATTAATTATTTACTTTTTGATGATTTTTTTCTCTGGCTAAATGGGTTTTTTTCTACCTTATGTTTGCCTTTTCAGTTCTCGTCAGCAAAATGTCTACGTAAGAAAGACACAATTGGTGCACCAGCAGAAAGAAAACAATTACAAACAAATCGAAAGAAAACTCTGGGAAAAAACCAACCATCACCAAGAAACCCTTAACCATTTGTTTCACTCAAGTTGACGGTAGTGTTGGCAACATCTGTCTTAGACAGCCGATTTTAATTCAATCTCTTTTTATGGAGGTTAGCAGAAAACACAAATGTACGGTGGTAAATTTGGCCAAGCCGAATCTCGAATACCCACCATCTTCTCGATTTTATGATAATATATATAGAATTTCAGGTGGATAAGATGAAACATAGTCTCTCCAAAAGATGGGTATAAATGGGTCAGATGGGAGCCACCGTGGTGCAATGGTTAGCTTGCCCGCCTTGCATACACAAGGTCGTGGGTTCGATTCCTGCTTCGACCGAACACCAAAAAGTTTTTCAGCGGTGGATTATCCCACCTCAGTAATTCTGGTGACATTTCTGAGGGGTTCAAAGCTTCTCTAAGTGGTTTCACTGCAATGTGGAACGCCGTTCGGACTTGGCTATAAAAAGGAGGTCCCTTGTCATAGAGCATAACATGGAATCGGGCAGCACTCAGTGATAAGAGAGAAGTGCACCACTGTGGTATCACAATGGACTGAATAGTCTAAGCGAGCCTGATACATCGGGCTACCACCTAACCTAACCTAAATGGGTCAGATTAAATAAAAATTGGCAGGTATGGCGACAACTTCAGTACTATTTAGCTTTTGATAATGCTGAAGAGAAGTACTTTCCTTATTCCCTTGCGAACGTAGACATGACTTTTTTTAATCGACTTAAAAATGGGTATCTTAACATGAAAGAAAATTTTGTTGGATTAAGATGAACTTGACTTTAGTAATTCTGAAAAATTCTACAAAATTAATTAACTCGACTTCAAAATGACTTTTTGTCTCTTGATTACAAAGTAGAAAATCTTAAAAAATAGGATATATTTATTTATTTATTTATTCATTTCGTCTATGGAATAGTACATCCTTTCAGACTACTGGCTAAAAATAAATAACATCTAAACTATTTTTAAATTTTTGTAAATTATATCGCAACATTTTATGATGAAGGTTAGGTTAAATTGGCAGCCCGATTAAGTTTCAGGCTCACTTAGACTATTCAGTCCATTGTGATACCACATTTAACTAAAAGTACCTATTACATCAACCAGATTGTTCCAGAAACATTAACAGACTGCTTAAGTTAACGTTTTCCAGTTCCGCCTGTAATCTAAAGCTATATGCCCCTAAAATTCGCTTACGCCTTACACAAAATGCAGGACACTCACACAAGAGGTGTTTAATTGATTCCTTTTCCTCCGCATCATGACTGCTCATACCATAGTCATTGTCATACTTCACACCAATAGTTATGTAAATTCGTCTATCGGGCAGCGATCCGTTGTAGCAGATATCAGGAGTGATATCTGACGTCTTGGGAACACTAGCATATCTAGTGTGCGGTTCAAGTTTAAATGGGGCCATATTTGCTTGGTGTCGTTACAACCCTTGCAATTCTCCCATCGAACATTTTCCATCATGACAGCCTTCTCACGCAGTAAGAGCTTGCATATAGCCAGAGACATACCAACAGATTCTAGTTCCCCTGGAATATGTAAGGTAGTTCCTAGCCTTGCTAACTCATCCGCTTCGCAGTTCCCCGGTACGTTCCTATGACCAGGCACCCATATTAGGTGAATATTGTACTGCTCACCCATCTCGTTGAGAGATTTGCGGCAGTCGATGGCCGTTTTCGAGTTGAGGAACACAGAGTCCAAGGATTTTATTGCAGGTTGACTGTCAGAGTATATATTAATGCCAATATTTATTGGAACATTATATCTTTTATTCACCGAGGTCTGTGTACACCACGCCTTACTGTTGGGAATTAGAGTTTCAAACTTTTTGTCGAAAAGTGGTTTCGCCAGAGTGTAATCCACTACGTTAGGTGACCGTACATTTTTTCCGACCACAGCGATAGGTTAGGTTAAATGGCAGCCCGATGTATCAGGTTCACTTAGACTATTCAGTCCATTGTGATACCACAGTGGTGAACTTCTCTCTTATCACTAAGAGCTGCCCGATTCCATGTTAAGCTCAATGACAAGGGACCTCCTTTTTATAGCCGAGTCCGAACGGCGTTCCACATTGCAGTGAAACCACTTAGAAATGTCACCAGCATTACTGAGGTGGGATAATCCATCGCTGAAAAACTTTTTGGTGTTCGGTCGAAGCAGGAATCGAACCCACGACCTTGTGTATGCAAGGCGCGCATACTAGCCATTGCTCCACGGTGGCCAACTAAATGTATATTTCTGCCAAACAAAGTTTCTTTACATAGGTTCGTGGGCGCCGAACATGCTTTATAAATATAACTGCTTAACTGGTTACGTTGATTGTGCGTTGATGGCTATAGCGATAATTGTCTCTTAATGACAATAACAGCTACGTAGTCCAGTGGATAATGTGTTGGATTACAAGTTTTATGGTCCGCGGTTCTATTCTACGTCCAGGAAAGGTAAATTTTAAAAAATTTATAAAATCGAATAATTTTTTCTACATTGTTGGTATTACGGAACAAGATGCTAAGAACTAAAAAAACTCGTGGAAGTGAGATGGATGTGGGGGAAGATGTAATAAGCCAGAAAAGAAAAATTTGTTTTTAGACTTAGTCGTTATGAAACTGTATACTTTTCTTCTTCTTTGCACCGGAAAGCAAATGACAAACGATATTTATTTGTCTAAAATTTCGGAAAGGAAAGAATTATTTTTTTGCGTGTATATACTTTATGATTTATAAATCGCGATATCCCAATGTGTTACAAATGGAATGACAAACATATTCTACCCCCCATGTTATGGTATATCCAACACCCAAAAAACAAAACAAAATCATGGTCAAATAAAGGTTGGAGATGATTTAATGGAAAGGTAAAACAATTAGAAACAACCACGTCTTATGGTCCAATGGTAGTTTTTCTTTTTCCCCCTTTGTCTTTGTATTCTCTCTCCTATTCCTAAGCATCCTTAATTCCCATTTCCTTTCATGAAATGAAATTTGCGGTTTATGTAAGCAATCGGTGCAAAAAAAAGAACATTTTAACAATACCTAGAACAACTTGTAGCGATTTAAATTGGATGAAGTCGCCGTTTGGGGAACATTTTATTTCATCATTAGTTATGTCTGTTGTTCAGTTCATTGTGATGAGATGGCTGGCTCTGAGTGGTGATGTTATCTAAAAAGTGGCATGATTGAATATTTAACTGACATATACGTATGTGGGAAAGGTGCTAATTAGAATCATATTTTATTAATATAAAAATTTCAATAGCTATTAATTTGAGGTGTTAATTTGGGACCACAATTAGCAAAGGAGAAATGTCAATAACATTCTGTAATAGCTTTTCACACTGTTGAATGGGAATGGGATGCAGTCAATGGCTCATGGCAGATAAGCAACACTCACATCAGGCATTGCATATTCTATACACTGAAAAAAAACATGCCCGGTTCCAAATAGAAGTTTAAAAACTCTTAAAACGACGACTTAAATTTCCAAATTCAGACTCGACTTCAAGTAGAAATTATGCTATATTTCAAGTAAAAAAGTCTTTAAAATAAAGTGTTAGAAGTAGTAAAGATACCAAAAGGCAAAAAGTTTTAAGAAGATTTAATTAATTTTGAAGAATTTTTAGAATTATTAGCCAAATTTTAGAATTATTGACCTTAGCCAAACAAAATTTTCTTTCATATTAAGATACCTATTTCTAAGTCGAATCACTTCACTATAAGGACAAAACGTCTTCAGTGAAAAGTTTATCGACGTTTGGAAAAAAACTTTATATACTAAGCAAAATTCGAATCTCAAGACCATGAAATCACGACAACATTTGTTCAGTGTAAGGAAATCTCAATAAGAACATTGAAAAACTTTTCGAGCAATGATTACATCGTGGTAATATAGTATTTTAGACTCAAACTCCAAATTAGCGAAGTGATAGCTGTTTCGAATTTTTACCCCAGCAAAAAAAGCTTTGCCAAAAAAGTAGTGAAAATGTTCTTTTTGGATCCGGAAGTGGTGCAAAGTTGGCGCAGAAGCGATGATTTTAACATGGACTTGTCATAGGACGGGTGTCCACCATTTCAACAGCCGTTGCACTGAATTTGAATTGCTTTTTTGGGTGTGAACTGAATTCAGTGTTTTAGATGTGAATCAAAAACTTTTATGATATTTTGCCAAATAAATAATTTTTATAATTGCTTATGATTTTTGATGCGTTCTAACGCTTATCTGAAATGTTTTAACTCAAATATTTACAAAAATTCGCAATTTTCTTGTGAATGGATTTAGCATTTTTATCAATTTCTTCTATTTTATTATTATTCTTATTCTGTTTTTAATTGAATTAAAAGAACTTCATGTGTAGTTCAAAAAAAGATCATCTTTGGGAGGACATTTTTGGAAGTGCTTTTAATAGGCCTTTCGAAGAACTTCCAATTTTTTTTTTTGCTGGGACGTTACTGGACACTGGATACTAGTGTTGCCAATATTAATGATTTTTGCCCAAATCGGAGATATTTTTCGTTGGTTGAGGATAAAATTTGTAAGTTGGGGGATATCTGTTTAGTGCATAAACATTTTTCCACTGTGAAATTATTTCCAGCAGACTCGAGTCGTAAGAGTAACATATACCCCTCATCTGTGTAGATCATTGATTAAGGCAACACATATAGAACAGAATTCATATCGGACTATCAACATCTTCATTCTGATCGATCACCGAATTTTATTTCTTGCTTACCTAGAAGCAAAAATTGACATAAAAATACACATGTGAACTGAACTCCCATTTTAATTTCTCGAGCATTTAGAAGACAATTTGCATAAGATAAAAATTCGATGAATCTTTATACCTGTAATTAATTCTTATGAGGGCTTGTAAACACTCCTCAAACTGTCATTACAACAATTTCAAATTATTTAAAATTTAAAATGTTTATGCCTTTCACCACTGGTACAGGGAATAACAAGTTTGTGCTTTTCCATGTTACGCAAAGAAGAACCAGCCCGAGACCCATCGTTTAGGATACCTATCGTCTTAGTATTACATTCACAGTCGATTTAGCGATGTCCGTCTCTCTGTCTGTTTATCCTTAAAAGAAAGACTTTAACGAAGGGACGCAAATTTACAAAATTTGTGTCCTAAATTTAATGAAAACAAGTATATACGGCCGTAAGTTCGGCAGGCTACTACGAAAGACTGTCATCCACAATCGAATTACTTGGGTTGTGATATCTTAAAACTTCTTAACATCGTTTTCTAAATTCTGAGTTAGTCCATACGTGGTAGAGAGCCAGAATTGAAATATGGGGGTCGCTTATATGGGGGCTGTATACAATTATGAACTTGATATGGACCAATTTTTTGTGATTGGGGATCGATTTATCTGAGGGCTATATATAACTATAGACCGATATGGACCTAGTTAGGCATGGTTGTTAACGGTCATATACTAGCACAATGTACCAAATTTCAACTGACTCGGATGAATTTTGCTCCTCCAGGAGGCTCCAAAACCAAATCTCGGGATCGGTTTATATGGGGGCTATATATGATTATGGATTGATATGGACCACTTTTGGCATGGCTTTTAAATATCATATACTACCACCACGTACCAAATTTCAACCAAATCGCATGAATTTTGCTTCTCCAAAAGGCAACTGAGGTCAAATCTGGGGATCGGTTGTTGGATATCATATACTAACATCACGTACCAAATTTCAACCGAATCGGAGCAATTTAAGTCTTCCAAGGGGCTCCGGAGGTCAAATCTGGAGATCGGTTTATATGGGGGCTATATATAATTATGGACTGACAATTTTTGCATGGGTGTTTCAGACCATGTATTAACACCACGTACCAAATTTCAACTGAATCAGATGAATTTTGGTATTCCAAGAGGCTCCGGAGGTCACATCTGGTGATCGGTTTATATGGGGGCTATATATAATTATGGACAGATATTTTTTTGCATGGTCATTAGAGACCATATACTAACACCATTAACTAAATTGCAGCCGGATCAGATGAAATTTGCTTCTCTTAGAGGCTCCGCAAGCCAAATCGGGGGATCAATTTATATGGGGGCTATATATAATTATGGATCGATGTGGACCAATTTTTACATGGTTGTTAGAGATCATATGCTGACACCATGTACCAAATTTCATGAAATTTGCTTCTCTTAGAGTCCCCGCTAGCCAAATTTGGGGGTCCGTTTATATGGGTGCTATACGTAAAAGTGGACCGATATGGCCCATTTTCAATACCATACGACCTACATCAATAACAACTACTTGTGCCAAGTTTCAAGTCGATAGCTTGTTTGGTTCGGAAGTTAGCGTGATTTCAACAGACGGACGGAAGGACGGACGGAAGGACGGACATGCTCAGATCGACTCAGAATTTCACCACGACCCAGAATATATTTACTTTATGGGGTCTTAAAGCAATATTTCGATGTGTTACAAACGGAATGACAAAGTTAATATATCTCCATCCTATGGTGGATGGTATAAACAAATTTGAAGCGAAGATTACAAACTTTATTTTAATTAAAATGTCATTATTTTAATGAAATTTGTCCTTAATATTTTGTAATTTTCGCATCCTAAAATTTAGGTTGTGTAATCTTTAAAATCACGTAAATATTTTTTTCAGTATACGCTTAAAGACAATCGTTATTTATTTGCGCAAAATTTTTACAGATTTAAATATAGCAGTCGTAAATAGTTATGACCGATCTGATCATCATTGGTGTGTGCATCAACCGAATATTTTGTGAGTCTCGAAAAACTTTCAAAATATCATTCAACTCGGTTCAGATTTTGATATAGTTCCCATATATATCTATCGCTCTATATGCTCTCTTATGGCCGCATAGATCAGAGTTCCATATCGAATTGCTTAAAATTTTGCATAAGGAGTAGATTTGAAAGTGCCTTCAAGCGAATAACATTTGTTTGAAATCCGTTCAATTTTAGATATAGCTCCCATGTAGACGTTTCGCCCGATTTACACTCTTATGACCACAGAGGCATAGACAGTGAAATTAGCATTCTAAATATGAATGCCACCGTGGTGCAATGGTTAGCATGACCGCCTTGCATACATAAGGTCGTGGGTTCGATTCCTGCTTCGACCGAACACCAAAAAGTTTTTCAGCGGTGGATTATCCCACCTTAGTACTGATGGTGACATTTCTGAGGTCCTTTTTCATTGAGCTTAACATGGAATCAGGCACTCAGTGAGAAGTTCACCACTGTTTTTTTTAGGATTTTCATCTAATCTTTGATTTTTTATAGGTGGTCACGAATTAATCTCATTTTGGCTATAGGACGCATATTTAAGGAGATATGGCCAAAAAATTATTAGGAATTTTTTGGGACGAAAACGTCCCTATTTTGAGACCAGAGCCAAGAAAATACTGCCAACTGTGCGGAATACTGTTTCTAAAATACATCTAATACAAACAAAATTAGCAACTATAAATAACAAACAACAGATTTCTTGTTCATTTTTCGATATAACCCCGCCAACATTAATGTCACCCCTTTTCCATACACCCTTTCAGGGAAAGGTGATTGGTTCATAGAATCAAGTTACTTACTTCAACGAAAAGCCATAGCAGCCACCAAAAGCACTTCATGAGAATTATAATCTCTGTGAATATAAAATCAAATGAATCATTTCGCGTGTCTATTGTCTGTCCTACAGACCAAAATTGTGAAATATCTGAAGTAAATCTGATATTTCATAGCTTAGTTATCCAAAATATTATTACTTTTTTAGTACTTAAACCAAAGAAGGTTGGAAACTACATAAACTTACTGTGAAATCATAAAACAAATCAAAGAGAAAATAGAAATAACGCAAAAGAAGCAGCTGTCCTCACTGTCTGACCGTCTCCAGGTTAAGATTTTTCTGGTTACCATTGAAGAGGTCTCGCATTGAAACTCAAGTGGTTTCATCCTTAAAAGGTTTTTTTCTACCTGTTTGCATGTGGCCTGCAAAGGCTGCCTCATTGTTCATACCCAGATTATGTCGCCTTTGTTAAGCTGAGATTTACCTGTTTTTGGTGGAAAAATATCCTCTTATGTTTACACTTAAAAAAAAAAAAAAAAACAGAACAGTAAATGTCTTCAAAATCAAATTTTTGTTGAAATGGTATTTTTTAATGATTGAAGATGAAGGGTTTTACATAAAAAGCTTCATTTTTTACAGCATAGTGTATAATAATTGTCGGCCCTGACTATATTATGCCAACATTGTAGATCTACATATCTGATACCATCTCAAATCTTTAAAATTTGTTGCGTATTCTAAATTAAGAGTTTTGTTCCCATAGGTTAAAGTTAAAGTGGCAGCCAGATTAAATTTCAGGCTCACTTAGACTATTCAGTCCATTGTGATCCCCGTATACATATGTTTAAATTCGAACCGATTTGAACAAACTCTTTTAGATTTCTACAAAATCTATGTACATAAAATGTTTATGTTTATAAATAAATAAATAAATAAAAATTTAAATCGCCTAATGGCCAGGGCAGAGTACATTGTTAGTAGAAAAACAGACAGACGAATAGATCGACGAAAGGTAAAATGGTAGATGGTTTTTATTGTTTGGTAGATTGGAAGAATGATTGATATCCCTCTCTATCTAAGAGGTACTTCAATTTTTTACAGAAATAAAATGTTGACAAAATTTTCTATAGAAATAAAATGTTGACAAAATTTCTATAGAAATTAATTTTGACAAAATTTTCTATAGAAATTAAATTTTGACAAAATTTTCTATAAAAATAAAATTTTGACAAAATTTTCTATAGAAGTAAAATTTTGACAAAATTTTCTATAGAAATAAAATTTTGAAAAAATTTTCTAAAGAAATAAAATTTTGACAAAATTTTCTATAGAAATAAAATTTTCACAAAATTTTCTATAAAAATAAAATTTTGACAAAATTTTCTATAGAAGTAAAATTTTGACAAAATTTTCTATAGAAATAAAATTTTGACAAAATTTTCTAAAGAAGTACAATTTTGACAAAATTTTCTATAGAAATAAAATTTTGACAAAAATTTCTCTTGATATAAAATTTAAATCGGCAAATTTTTTATAGAAAAAAAATTTTGAGAAAATTTTTATAGAAATAAAATTTTGTCGAAAAATTTAACAAACTTTTTCATTGGAAATAAAATTTGACATAATTTTCTATGAAATCAAAATTTTGACAAAATTTTCTATAGAAATAAAATTGTCACACAATTTTCTATAGAAATAAAATTTTCTAAGGAAATAAAATTTTGACAACATTTTCTATAGAAATAAAATTTTGACAAAAATTTCTATAAAAATAAAATTTTGACAAAATTTTCTATAAAAATAAAATTTTGACAAAAATTTTCCATACAACTAATGATCACATTTCTTGTAGAAATTAAATGTTGACAAAATCTTCTATAGAAATAAAATTTTGACAAAATTTTCTAAAGAAATAAAAAATTATTATAAAATTTTGTATAGAAGTAAAATTTTGACAAAATTTTCTATAGAAATAAAATTTTGACAAAATTTTCTAAAAAAATAAAATTTTCACAAAATTTTGTATAGAAGTAAAATTTTGACAAAATTTTCTATAAAAATAAAATTTTGACAAAATTTTCCATACAAATAAAGTTTTGATCAAATCTCCTGTAAAAATTAAATTTTGACAAAATCTTCTATAGAAATAAAATTTTCACAAAATGTTCTAAAGAAATAAAATTATGACAAAATTTTGTATAAGTAAAATTTTGACAAAATTTTCTGTAAAAATAAAATTTTTACAAAATTTTCAATAGAAATAAAATTTTGACAAAAATTTGTGATAGATATAATATTTTGACAAAATTTTCCATACAACTAAAGTTTTGATCAAATTAAATTAAATTTGGAAACAATTTTTTTCTATAGAAAAAAATTTTGGCAGAATTTTCCATAAAACTGAAGTATTGACAAAATTTTCCATACAACTAAATAGTTAATTATACGCCCGAAAAAATTGTCGCTTGAAGGGGATACCACAATATATGATATTGCAGATACTGAAATAAACCTCTCAATAAAATAATAAAACCTTTGTTTCGAAGAAAAACATTTTTTCATAACAAAAATAAAAATTTGATTTTTTTAATTTGGTAAATTATTAGTATTTTCTTTTTTTTATGACATCGTGCTCAGGGGCCGGTCCTGATTATTGTTTACCCTGCCTCCTTCTGGGTTTTGCAAACCTATGCACAATATAATGCGACGCTCGGCATAAATATAAAACTAGTTGCTAGTTTTTCTGCAAATAAAGGATGCTGATGTGGAAAGTGATAGTTCCGAAACGATTAGATGTACAATCGCCTTGCCGTCTTAAGGATTTTGAACTAATCAGTTTGACAAACATAGTCAGCATATGGTTTTAAGCTGAACCTAAAACAGTGCGGATAACATTTTTCATTGCTGATAATGAAACTGTATTTTTCTACGTGTACTTGCATTGGACTTTGAACATTTGTCGCAAAAAATGAAAAGAAACACTAAGTAAACAAAGCAATTTATTTTTATTCTGCAAAATATAAATTAAATTGAAATTGGCTTTTGTGTTGAGATGTTTTTTATGGAATGAAACTCAAACAATTCGGCTGAATTAAGGCTCTTGGATATGTGGTAATATTGAAGCACCACTAAATGGAAATACCATAAATTTTATGATTTTACACCTGCCCATCAGGATTTGATTGATTCGCTGGAACATAAACCAAAGCTATTGTATAAGATTACCTTGAAAGATGTTTATGCGAACAGAGGATTGAATTTGAGATGGAGTAGGGAGGTTTGATATTTTCCCTTATTTTCTCTGCACGAAATCGGAAGAAATTACAATTGGTGTTGAAATTATAATCGCCTATTTGATTTCAGGTTGATAAAATGTTTCAATTATACCAACATTTAACGACGGCAATCAACTGTAATTTGAGGCATGTTCATGTAATTGGAAATATACAGGCAAGATTACTAAATTAACAAGCATATACGGCTGTCAATCCGGCCTGGCCGAATTTTATATACCCACCATCATGAATCAAATATAATAGTGTACTTTGGAAAGTAACTCGTCGTAGCGAGTAACTTGAAAATGTATAAAACTTCAGGATATGTATGGCTTCATAGTTTTCGGGATTGGGCAACCTTAGCTCTATCAAAATTTGAAAAAAACTTTTACCAAAAATCGACCAATTAAAAAATTTTATTTTAAAATTTTGGCCAAATTTTTGTGGTTAGTATGAAATCATGTTTTTTCCGAAGAATTTTTTTTTTATTTTATGCTAGAAGTTTATTTCAGCAATATTATATATTGTGATCTCTCCTATTTGTGTCGCATTTTAAATGTTTTAACGATTCTAACTTGCACCAACAAAGGAAGGTTACTACTTCTACGAAAAGGAAGAAATTAAAATGGACTTGTATAGTATAACCTAACACGAAAATTAAAATTTTAACGGGCATTTTCGTGTAGTTCCGTGAGGCTTTAACTGCCAGTTAACAGAACGTACATTGAAAATATGTTATCTTCGCTCCAGTTAACTTTATTTGAAAATTTTCAGCAGTTAAGCTTCTAACTCGCATATGGAATATGTAGGCAAGATGACAGATATGTCTATAGTTCGGTTTAAATGTTCGTTAGCTAACGTAGCACAAGCGGAGCTTCATGAAAATGGGGGTTAAAGATATTGAGTTTGTAGAAAATTTTGTCAAAATTTTATTTCTATAGGAAATTTTGTGAAAATTTTATTTTTATAGGAAATTTTGTGAAAATTTTACATCGATAAAAAATTTTGTAAAAATTTTATTTCTATAGGAAATTTTGTGCAAATTTCATTTCTTTTGGAAATTTTGTCAAAACTTCATTCTCTAGGAAATTTATACAAAATTTCATATCTATAGAAAGTTTGTCAAAATTTCCTATTAAGAGGAAATTTTGTCAAAAATAAAGGTCCAAAGAAAATTTTGTCATAATTTTATATTATAATTTCCATTGAATTTTTTTAAATATTTTTTAATAAAAAATTTTGTCAAAATTTTATTTGTATAGGAAATTTTGTGAAAATTTTATTTTTATAGGAAATTTTGTGAAAATTTTATTTCGATAAAAAATGGTGTCAAAAATTTTACTTCGATAAAAAATTTTGTCAAAATTTTATTTCTATAGGAAATTTTGCGCAAATTTCATTTCTATAGGAAATTTTGTCAAACCTTCACTCTCTAGGAAATTTATACAAAATTTCATATCTATAGAAGGTTTGTCAAAATTTCCTATTTAGAGGAAATTTTGTCAAAAAAAAGGTTGTCATAATTTTATATTATAATTTCCATAGAATTTCTTTTTTTAATATTTTTTTATAAAAAAATTTGTCAAAATTTTTTTTCTTGTGAAAATTTTATTTTTATAGGAAATTTTGTGAAAAGTTTATTTCGATAAAAAATGTTGTCAAAAATTTTACTTCGCTAATAAATTTTGTCAAAATTTTATTTCTATAGGAAATTTTGTGCAAATTTCATTCCTATAGGAAATTTTGTCAAAACTTCATTTCTCTTGGAAATTTATACAAAATTTCATATCTATAGAAAGTTTGTCAAAATGTCCTATTTAGAGAAAATTTTGCCAAAAAAAGGTCCAAAGAAAATTTTGTCATAATTTTATATTGTAATTTCCATAGAATTTTTTTTAAATATTTTTTTATAAAAAATTTTGTCAAAAATGTATTTCTATAAAAATTGAACTACCTTAGCAATTTAGTTGAGGAAGATGTTTTTTTTTCAAAATCTATCAATCTACGATGAAAATATAAAATAAAAATTAATTGATACTATTAACTTTTGTGATTGATGTTTGTTTCAATTAAAAAATTTGTTGAATCAATAACATTTTTTAAATGAATATTTTTAAAAACTCAAGTTTTTAATTGGAAAAAAATATTCGTGAATTTTTTAAATGAAAATTTTTAAAAACTCAATTAAGTATTTAATTGGAAAACTGTTCGTGAAAATTTGTTCTATATATAGGTGTAAGTGTTTTATTGCAATTAATTAAATTACCCAGTAGTATTTGCTTAAAAGTGGCATTAAACTGAAGACAGAAATAAAAAACAATAAAGCGATTTTCGCTGATTAACATTTGTTTTTGTTCTCTAATCTCAAAATATAAAATACAACCCCAGCATATGGTGTCAAAAAAGGTTTGAGTTTACAACCATTTTGCTGATGGCACTATTTATATAAATGTTTTTTTTTTTTTTTTGTATTTCTTAATTCGATTTAAAAACAATTGAAAACAAGTAAGGAAAGTCTAAAGTCGGGCGGGGCCGACTATATTATACCCTGCACCACTTTATAGATCTAAATTTTCGATACCATATCACATACGTCAAATGTGTTAGGGGCTATATATAAAGGTTTGTCCCAAATACATACATTTAAATATCACTCGATCTGGACAGAATTTGATAGACTTCTACAAAATCTATAAACTCAAAATTTAAGTCGGCTAATGCACTAGGGTGGAACACAATGTTAGTAAAAAACTATGGGAAACATTTAAATCTGAAGCAATTTTAAGGAAACTTCGCAAAAATTTATTTATGATTTATCTCTTGATATATATGTATTAGAAGTTTAGGAAAATTAGAGTCATTTTTACAACTTTTCGACTAAGCAGTGGCGATTTTACAAGGAAAATATTGATATTTTGACCATTTTTGTCGCAATCAGAAAAACATATATATGGCAGCTACCGAACCCATTTCAACCAAATTTGGCACGCATAGCTACAATGCTAATTCTACTCCCTGTGCAAAATTTCAATTAAATTCGAGTACAAGATTGGCCACTGTGGTCATATGTGTGTAAATCGGGCGAACGATATAATGGGAGCTATATTTAAATCTGAACCGATTTCAATAAAATTTGGCGCACTTGACTACACTACTAATTGTACTCCTAGTGCACAATTTCAACCAAATTGGGGTAAAACTCTGGCTTCTGGGACCGTATTAGTCCATATCGGGTGAAAGATATATATGGGAGCTATATCTAAATCTGAACCGATTTCAACCACATTCGGCACACTTTACGAAACTATCAATTGTACTCCTAGTGCAAAATTTCAACCAAATTGGGGTAAAACTGTGGCTTCTGGGACCGTATGAGTCCATATCGGGCGAAAGATATATATGGGAGCTATATCTAAATCTGAACCGATTTCAATAAAATTTGGCACACTTGACTATAGTACTAATTGCTCTTCTTGTGCAAAATTTTAAGCAAATTAGGGTAAAACTCTGGCTTCTGGGACCATATAAGTCAATATCGGGCGAAATATATATATATATATATATATATATATATATATATATATATATATATATATATATATATATATATATATATATATATATATATATATATATATATATATATATATATATATATATATATATATATATATATATATATATATATATATATATATATATATATATATATATATATATATATATATATATATATATATATATATATATGGGAGCTATATCTAAATCTGAACCGATTTCTTCCAAAGTCAATAGGGTTCTATTCTGAGCTAAAAAATATACTTGTGCCAACTTTGAAGTCGATTGGACTAAAACTGCGACCTAGACTTTGATTACAAAAATGTGGCTATATCGCCTCAGGAGCCCACCTTGAGCATTTTTGCCAAAGACACCATGTGTCTATCTCGTCTCCTTCTGGGTGTTGCAAACATATGCACTAACTTATAATACCCTGTTCCACAGTGTGGAGCAGGATATAAACATCCACAACAACGACTGTCTTAAGAAACAAGGGTTTATCATATATAAATTTTCACTTAGAAACCAAGCGCCATAATACATATACGTTTTATTTTTTATAAATAACTATGTTATGATATTAAATAGAAATTCGCCTAAGCTGTCATAAAATTTAGTGCTGGGGAAATCCATTAATTTTTTTTTTGGCAAGCTGTATGGTGTATATGAGAAATCTTCATCTCTATGAATTACAATGTTCCCTAATGGCATAAAATTAAGAAAAACATATCATACATACAGTCATACATAAACTACATGTATAACACGCACTCTCTCTCTCTCTATATTCCCATCATAGATAAAACTATGTTGCATCTAATGAATTAACATGTCATGTTAATAGAGGGGTGAAAAATTATACGCACTATTTTCACAAAAACAAAAAATAATTTATTTGCAAAATTTAGTTGAAGTTGAGGTACAAAGATTTCACTGGCGCCCCTTGTCGAAAGGAAAAAAATTTCAGCCAACTGAACTCTAGTACATCAACACCAAAAACAAATAAAAAAAAACTAACTCACGGGGCAAAAGTACAAAAGTTGTGAGAAAAATATAACCAAATGTGAATAGCAAGAAGCCAGGAGAAAACCCCATTCCAATTTAATTTTATAACAAAATGAAGAAGAGAAGAAGTAGAATAAATGTCTGCAAATCTGTTTTTATTTATTTTCAAGTTGTTTTGTACGAGTCTGAAAACTCAAAACTCCAAGGGAACAATTCAAGAAGCAGGAGAAAATGTATCACTATTCCGCAGTTGAGGCGAATACTGTATGTAGACAAAATAATATGAACATTAACAGTGCCACCACCAACTTTGGCAAGAAAACCAAAAAGGAATAAAAAAAAATAAAACAACATTAATCTTGGTTATATGGGAGAAAAAGAAAAACTACGAAAATAAATTAATTGTTGAAAAATATATTTAAAAAAAAATAAATAAAAAAAACCCCAATCACAATCATATTATAAAAGCTTGAATTTATGGACAAATTCTATATATAACATCTTGATGATTTTAGTAGAATTTTTAATGGGAGAGAATATGAAAACTAGTTATTTGGAAATAAAATATTAATATTTGTATTATCACGGTTACATATGCTAGGCAGATCCAATCAACGAGCGGTTAGCTGATGGCCTCAGTTGCCAATGCTTTTTTATATCTTTATACTAATATTATATTTACTATAAATTTAGTATTAACTATAAATAAATAAATCAACGAGCCATGTAGTAGATGATATTTGTAACTGACTCCAATAAATTTTAATTGAAAAACAGAACTAAGTTTGGCTGATAAGTCCCCGGTCTGATACATAGATGGCATCGTTAGTATTAAATGCATATTATTTTTATATAACACCAACCTTCAAATGATTCGTGTCAAAATTTGACGTCTGTAAGTCAATTAGTTTGTGAGAAATAGCGTATTTTGTGAAGCAACTTTTGTTATTGTGAAAAAAATGAAAAAAAGGATTTTCGTGTTTTGATAAAATACCATTTTCTGAAGGGAAAAAATACGGTGGAAGCAAAAACTTGGCTTGATAATGAGTTTCCGGACTCTGCCCCAGAGAAATCAACAATAATTGATTGGTATGCAAAATTCAAGCGTGGTGAAATAAGCACGGAGGACTGTGAACGCAGTGGACGCCCGAAAGAGGTGGTTACCGACGAAAACATCAAAAAAATCCACAAAATGATTTTGAATGACCGTAAAATGAAGTTGATCGAGATAGCAGAGGCCTTAAAGAACGTGTTGGTCATATCATTCATCAATATTTGGATATGCGGAAGCTCTGTGCAAAATGGGTGCCGCGCGAGCTCACATTTGACCAAAAACAACAACGTGTTGATGATTCTGAGCCGTGTTTGCAGCTGTTAACTCGTAATACACCCGATTTTTTCCGTCGATATGTGACAATGGATGAAACATGGCTCCATCACTACATTCCTGAGTCCACTCGCCAGTCGGCTGAGTGGACAGCGACCGGTGAACCGTCTCCGAAGCGTGGAAAGACTCAAAAGGCCGCTGGCAAAGTAATGGCCTTTGTTTTTTGGAATGCTCATGGAATAATTTTTATCGATTATCTTGAGAAGGGAAAAACCATCAACAGTGACTATGATATGGCGTTATTGAAGCGTTTGAAGGTCGAAATCGCGGCAAAACGGCACCATATGAAGAAGAACTTACGGCCGTAAGTTCGGCCAGGCCGAAGCTTATGTACCCTCCACCATGGATTGCGTAGAAACTTCTACTAAAGACTGTCATCCACAATCGAATTGCTTGGGTTGCGGTAACACTTGCCGATGGCAAGGTATCTTGAAAAATTCTTAACACCGTCTTCTAAATTGTAAGTTAGTCCATACGGGGGATATATTAAACAAAAAAAAGGCCGATCAAATATGTATATAATTCAGTTCGACAAAATTTTCTATAGAAATAAAATGTTGACATAATTTTCTATAGAAATAAAATGTTGATTAAATTTTCTATAGAAATTTTGACAAAATTTTCTATAGAAATACAATTTTGACAAAATTTTCTATAAAAATAAAATTTTGACAAAATTTTCAATAGAAATAAAATTTTGACAAAATTTTCTATAGAAATAAAATTTTGACATAATTATCTATAGACATAAAATTTTGACAAAATTTTCTATAGAAATAAAATTTTCACAAAATTTTCTACAGAAATAAAATTTTAACAAAATTTTCTACAGAAATCAAATGTTGACAAAATTTTCTATAGTAATAAAATGTTGACAAAATGTTCTATAGAAATAAAATTTTGGTAGGTTAGTTTTGGCGATATGGACAATTTTTGTGTGATTGGCCATTGGATATATATAACTATAGGCCAATATGGACCAATTTTTGCAAGGCTGTTAGCGGTCATATACTAGCGTAATGTACCAAATTTCAAACCGATCGTATGAATTTTGCTGCTCCAAGAAGCTCCGGAGGTCAAATCTGGGGATCGGTTTATATGGGGTCTATATATAATTATGGACCGATATGGACCAATTTTTGCATGGTTGTTATAGACCATATTCTAACACCACATACCAAATTTCAACCGGATCGGATGAATTTTGCTCCTCCAAGAGGCTCTGCAAGCCAAATCTTGGGGTCGGTTTATATGGGGGCTATACGTAAAAGTGGTCCGATATGGCCCATTTGCAATACCATCCAACCTACATCAATAACAACTACTTACGCCAAGTTTCAAGTCGATAGCTTGTTTCGTTCGGAAGTTAGTGTGATTTCAACAGACGGACGGACGGACATGCTCAAATCGACTTAGAATTTCATCACGACCCAGAATATATATATATATATATATATATATATATATATATATATATATATATATATATATATATATATATATATATATATAATATATATATATATATATATATATATATATATATATATATATATATATATATATATATATATATATATATATATATATTATATATATATATATATATATATATATATATATATATATATATATATATATATATATATATATATATATATATATATATATATATATATATATATATATATATATATATATATGGGGTCTTAGAGCAACATTTCGATGTGTTACAAACGGAATGACAAAGTTAATATTGCCCCCCATCCTATGGTGGAGGGTATAAAAAAGTGTTGTTCCACCAAGACAACGCACCGTGCCACAAGTCATTGAGAACGATGGCGCAAAAATTCATGAATTGGGCTTCGAATTGCTTCCCCACCCACCGTATTCTCCAGATCTGGCCCCCAGCAACTTTTTCTTGTTCTCAGACCTCAAACGGATGCTCGCAGGGGAAAAATTTGGCTGCAATGAAGAGGTGATCGCCGAAACTGAGGCCTATTTTGAGGCATAACCGAAGGAGTACTACCAAAATGGTATCAAAAAATTGGAAGGTCGTTATAATCGTTGTATCGCTCTTGAAGGAAACTATGTTGAATAATAAAAACGAATTTTGACAAAAAAAATGTGTTTTTCTTTATTAGACCGTGGACTTATCAGCCAAGCTTTATGAATTGAATGCAATTGTTCTGATGCATACACGAAATGTACCTGCAGACACCCCCTGGAAGCATATTACACGAATATCTATGTCTATTTGAATACTATTTAATATAGAAAATGAAAACTCAGTTAATATCTGGTGCTCAGTTTCTTACAAACGATGTAACTTTTGGAAAATAATGTAAATTTGAATTGAAGGGAAATTAACAATATTGGCATGAATTGAAACGAATTAAATTTTATTTAATTATTCTAAATGTTATAATAAATGGCGGTGAACAGAATTCGATTGCTTAGCATTCAAACGAAATGCACTGGAGTGAACCAACGTTTCATCTTTATTGACTCGGATTCAATTAAATTAGAGAGAATTGTGATTTAGATTAATGGAACTAATTTCAATTAAATTCCCATAATTAATATAAAAACAAAAAATATTAATTAAAGTTCAATTCTCATATATTTACTAACTCATATTAAATATTTAATTTTTTTACTAAAAACGACAAAACTGAAAAATTGTCCTACCTACCAATAAGCAAATAATAATAATACAACATGTATGGCATATGAAATATAAAAAAATAAATTAAGATTAGACTTCAAATTTCAACTATTATTCTCCCCTTTGATAAAAAATAAATAAAATATTCTCTGCACATTTGGTTGATATATCAAACTGCAAATGCAAACGAAGAAATTTTTTTGAATTTATGTTCAAGTAATAAACAAACAACTGAAATAATAATTTCTTATTTATGACTTCTTTACGAGCAAATCAGGCCAGAGCCAAAGAAGCAAGTAAACATACAACAGGGAAGCAAGGAGTATAAAAAAATCTGAAAGATATCCAATTTACCTCTTTGATTTGTGGACCAGAGTATGTTCTTCGTTTCTTTCAAATATAGATTTGTTTGCAAAATTTTGCTTCTTTTCTTCGTTTTGCTCCAACCAGAAAATCCAATCAAATGTAAACCTTTTGTTGCATTCTAATATCTTCTGCAAATAAACAAAAAAAGAAAAATGTTTAGGATAAGATTCATATTTTAATGGAATTTAGAAGTGGTATAGTAAGCAAAATGTATAGATTTATATGACTTTAGGTAAATTATATGTAAACATGTTTTCATAGGCTTTGGATAAAATTTGAATAAGGTCGATACTGAATAATAATAATAATGGTCAAGTTTTTTGAACAAAACAACAAAATATTTTTAAACAATAATTCTCATATGAATGTTGTTCAATATATGTATATACCATATTCAGACCTCCGTCTTTCCTGATTGGTAAAGCTAGAATTCTCAATTACACAAGAAAGAACGTTATGAGGAAATTGTAGTAAGTAACCTCGTCGTAGTTAATATTTACTAATTTTGAAAAGTGCATCGAAATTTTCTTCGGCTTTAGTTAGCATTGAACTTATTTGTACGGTCATTGAAATCTATACACACGTGTAGTTTATAAAATTTTTGAGATATAATTGGAGTAGAGAAAATGTCATTGAGCTGGGGGAAATTAAAAAAAAAACTCAAAATTTTATTTTTATAGAAAATGTTGTCAAAATTGTATTTTTATAGAAAATTTTGTTAATTTTTTTTTTCTATAAAAAATTTTGTCAAAATTTTATTTCTATTAAAAATTTCGTCCAAATTTTATTTTTATAGAAAATTTTGTAAACATTTTATTTCTATAGGAAATTTTGTCCAAATTTTATTTCTATAAAAAATATTCTCCAAATTTCATTTCTGTGGAACATTTTCCCACAATTTTATTTCTACAGAAAATTTTATCAAAAATTCTATTTCTATAGGAAATGTTGTCCAAATTTTATTTCTATGGAAAATTTTCTGAAAATTTTATTTCTATAGAAAATTTTGCCAAATTTTATTTCTATAGAAGATTTCGTCAAATTTTTATTTCTATAGAAAATTTTGTCAAATTTTTTTTCTATAGAAAATTTTGTTAAAATGTTATTTCTATAGAAATTTTGTCAAAATTTTATTTCTATAGAACATTTTTCCAAAATTGTATCTCTATAGAAATTTTTTTCAAAATCTATTTCTATAGAAAATTTTGTAAAAATGTTATTTCTTAGAAAATGTTGTAAAAATTTTATTTCTACAGAAAATTTTTCAAATTTTTTTTCTATGAACAATTTTGTTAAAATTTTATTTCTAGAGAAAATTTTGTCAAGATTTTATTTCTATAGAAAACTTTGTCAAAATTTTATTTATACAGAAAATTTTGTGAAAGTTTTATTTTTACAGAAAATTTTGTCAATATTTTATTTCTACAGAAAATTTTGTCACAATTTTATTTCTATGGAAAATTTTCTCAAAATTTTATTTCTATAGAAAATATTGTCAACATTTGATTTCTATAGAACATTTTGTCCAACTTTTATTTCTATGGAAAAATTTTATTTCTATAGAAAATTTTGCAAATTTTATTTCTATAGAAAATTTTGTCAAAATTTTATATCTATAGAAAATTTTGTCAAAATTTTATTTTTATAGAAAAATATTATTTCTATAAAAAATCTTGTCAATATTTTATTTATATAAAAAATTTTGTCCAAATTTTATTTTTATGTTATAGAAAATTTTGTCAAAATGTTATTTCCATAGGAAATTTTGTCAAAAGTTTATTTCTATCGAAAATTTTGTGAAAATTTTATTTTTATAGAAAAATTTTATTTCTATAGAAAATTTTATCAAATTTTATTTCTATAGAAAATTTTGTCCAAATATTATTTCTATAGAAAATGTTGTCAAAATTCTATTTCTGTAGGAAATGTTGTCCAAATTTTATTTCTATAGAAAATTTTGTCAAAGTTTTATTTTTACAGAAAATTTTGTCAAAATTTTATTTCTACAGAAAATTTTGTCAAAATTTATTTGTATGGAAAATTTTCTCAAAGTTTTATTTTTATAGAAAATTTTGTCAAAATTTAATTTCTATAGAAAATTTTGTCAAAATTATATTTCTATAGAAAAATTTGTCAAAAATTTATTTTTAGAGAAAATTTGGTCAAAATGTTGTTTCTATAGAAAATTTTGTCAAAATTTTATTTTTATAGAAAATTTTGTCAAATTTTACTTCTATAGAAATTTTGTCAAAATTTTATTTCTATAGAAAATTTTGTTAACATTTTATTTCTATAGAAAATTTTGTCAAATTTTTATTTCTAGAGAAAATTTTGTCACAATTTTATTTGTATGCAAATTTTCTCAAAATTTTATTTTTATAGAAAATTTTGTCAAAATTTTATCTTTATAGAAAATTTTGTCAAAATTTTATTTCTATAGAAAATTTTGTCAAAATTTTACTTCTATAGAAAATTTTGTCAAACTTTTATTTCTATAGAAAATTTTGTCAAAAATTTATTTTTAGAGAATATTTGGTCAAAATGTTGTTTCTATAGAAAATGTTGTCAAAAATTTATTTTTAGAGAAAATTTGGTCAAAATGTTGTTTCTATAGAAAATTTTTGTCAGAATTTTATTTCTATAGAAAATTTTGCCAAAATTTTATTTTTGCAGAAAAATTTTGTCAAAATTTTATTTCTGTGGAAAATTTTCTCAAAATTTTATTTCTATAGAAAATTTTCTCAAAATTTTATTTCTATGGAATATTTTCACAAAATTTTATTTCTATAGAAAATTTTGTAAAATTTTTATTTCTAGAGAACATTTGTGAAGTACTTCTTAGTTGGAGAGCAATATTTCTCAAAATCGACCAAAACATCAAGAATTCTACAAATGTACCAAACACTCAAAAATCGACCATGTTTAGTAGAATTCTACAAACTTGTGGGCTGGTAGTATCGTGGTACCGCACTTCTGCAAAGATGATGTGAATCGTAGCGTAACTGTGAATGTTGAGTACAACAGTGGGATGGTATCCAACTTTTTTTTGGCCAAAATGCAAGAACTGGACGTGAGTTTAACTTTCTTTTGAATTGCTTTCAAGCCGAAGAATTAAAGGACACATTTAAGACACAATTCAATTTTAAATTTGAGTTTTGCGTACTTTTTTGTAGAAAATAAATTTTGATTTATTCGTTTTTTTCAGGTTTTTTTCTTCATGTGCTAGCAAAACCCATTAAACGATAATTTGAGGTTTCCAAATTTAAGTGGAAATTATTCTATAAGTACACAGAAAAAAATATTTACGTGATATTAAAGATTTTATTTCTATGGAAAATTTTCTCAAAATTTTATTTCTATGGAAAATTTTCTCAAAATTTTATTTCTATAGAAAATTTTGTAAAATTTTTATTTCTAGAGAACATTTGTGAAGTACTTCTTAGTTGGAGAGCAATATTTCTCAAAATCGACCAAAACATCAAGAATTCTACAAATGTATCAAACACTCAACAATCGACCATGTTTAGTAGAATTCGACAAACTTGTAGGCTGGTAGTATCGTGGTACCGCACTTCTGCAAAGATGATGTGAATCGTAGCGTAACTGTGAATGTTGAGTACAACAGTGGGATGGTATCCAACTTTTTTTTGGCCAAAATTCAAGAACTTGACGCGATTTTTAAACTAAAGGACACATTTAAGACCCAATTCAATTTTAAATTTGAGTTTTGCGTGTTTTTTTGTAGAAAATAAATTTTGATTTATTCGGTTTTTTTTTCAGATTTTTTCTTCATGTGCTATCAAAACCCATTAAACGATAATTTGAGTTTCCAAATTTAAGTGGAAATTATTCTATAAGTACACTGAAAAAAATATTTACGTGATGTTAAAAATTTCGCAACCTAAATTTTAGGATGCGAAATTTACAAAATATTAAGGACAAATTTCTTTAAAATAATAAAATTTCAATTAAAATAAATTTTATAATCTTTGCTTCAAAATTTTTTTGTCATTAAATCCAGAACACACATTTTGAAAATTTGCGTCCCTTCGTTAAAGTTGCATGTCTTTAAACTAAGGCAAAATTTCCTTAAAGTAAAGAAACACATTTTTGATGTGTTTCTTTACTTTAAACTAAGGCAAATCGTCCTTAAATTAACTGAAATATTGGATCATTAGATTAAAGAAAAAACGCTTCGAATATATACTTATGTAGCATCTTTAATATAAAGTTTTTTTGGAATTAAGAAAATATTTTTTATTATCCGTCATAATGTGGATTTTTAAACTGGCATTTGTTTGTACGTGAAAAACTTTATTAATAAAAATAAAATGAAAATTCGATAAATGAGATCTATATCTTAATTTTAATTTTTCTTATTTTAAAGAACCCGCACCTTTGGCTCGGAATTAATACCAAAATCCTTAAAGGAAGGTCAAAATCTTTGGATTCAAGCAAACTTTTTTTTGAGTGTATCATGGGACCGCACTTCTGCAAAGATGATGTGGATCGTAGCGTAACTGCGAATGTTGAGTACTACAGTGAGATTATATCCAACTTTTTTCGGTCAAAATGCAAGAACTTGACGTGATTTTAACTTTATTTTGTATTGCTTTCAAGTCGAAGAATTGAAGGACACATTTAAGACACACTTCACTTTTAAATTAGAGTTTTGCGTTCTTTTTTTTTTTTTTTTGAAAAAAAATTTGATGTATTCGTTTTTTCAGGATTTTTCTTCGTGTGCTATCAAAACCCATTAAACTATAATTTGAGTTTCCAAATTCAAGTAGAAATTATTCTGTTTCAAATAAAAAAGTTTTTAAAATAAAATATTTAAAAATAGTTCTTATGTCTGAAAGCTTTATTTGCTTTGTTGTCAAGATACAAAACGTCAACAAATTTAAGGACGATTTAGTTAATTTTAAAGAATTGTCCAGAATTATTAAAGTCAAGTTGACCTTAGTCAAACTAATTTTATTTCTTGTAAGGATACCCAATTTTAACTCGAATCACTTAACTATAAGGACAAAACGACTTTGTCGAAAAGTGTATCGACTTTTGGACAAGAGAAAAAACTTTATGAAAATACCCCAGTCAGAAATTTACGATGGTTATAAATATTGAGCGTTGTGACAGCGTTGGAACCCAACGTTGAAACAACGCTTGCTAAACAAATTAATTGACGGTTTTTAAATAGTAAATTTTCCATAAAATTATCGTTGAAAATGCATGTTCCATCAATGTCCAATGGTTTTTAATGAGTAATGGAGGTATTATTGTTGATAGGAATTGATTTATAATAGGATAATGTTCCTTTATCATATAAAGTGAATATGTACATTAACAGTGAAACCACTAGGAACAACAATTTGGGTAATTTTACAAATGAGTAGAAAGTTTTAACTAAACTAAACGCTGACATCACGCCAAAACCCAAATATAAGTACTTATTTATCGACTAATTGAAGAAATTTTGTTAGACATAATTACTTTTTTCACATGTTAAGGTGAGTATTAACTTCGAGTTTAGCCGCTTAAATCGCTAAAGTGAAAACTAAAGCAGTAAGAAAAATTCACAAAATCATACATATTTGTTGCAAATTTTATTATAACTTGATGGGGAAAAGCCCAAAGCAAATTTTCACAAAGTTTGTATTCCTTAAAATGGATTATTAAAGAAAAGTAATCGTGAAAAAATGACGTTTTTATCGCCTAAACTCGAACTTAATACCCACCTTTAAAGAAAATTTCATTGCTTGAAGGAAAAAATTGGGGTTCAGTATTGCAAGAATGTTCTTTTGGTGCATTTGGGGTAAAATGTACAAATCTTTTGGCGCATTTGGGGTAAAATGTACAAATCTTAAGAAATTCTGAATTCTTTGTGTGAAATACGCACATTTGTGTATAACTTTTTCCCTTTGTTAAGTTCATTTTAGTGTCGTAGAAGATTCTCTTTTTAATGTACCTTAAAATTTTTCCAAGAGTGAATTTTGAACTATTACCTATAGGAAATAATAAAGACATATGACTAGCCCCTAAAATCACAAAATTTTCACGATTACTTTTCTTTAATAATTCATTTTAAGGAATACAAACTTTATGAAAATTTGCTTTGGGCTATTCCCCATCAAGTTATAAAGAAATCTGCAACAAATATGTATACTTTTATGCCTTTTTTACTGATTTAGTTTTCACTTTAGCGATTTTTGACCATATTAAAATAATTTCTTTACCAATTATAAATGTCAATCTTAATCTTAGTTATGTATTTTTCCTATTAACGGCCATTTTCATGTAGCTCCGTTAGGCTTTAACTGCCAAATAACAGAAAGTAAATTGCAAATATCTTCTCTCCAGTTAACTTTAAGTGAAAAATGCTCGTCAGTTGTGTTCCTAACTGGCTATGGCATATATATGCAAGATGATAATTTCGTCCATAATACGGTTCAAAAGTTGGTTAGTTAACGGAACACTAACGGAGCTTTATGAAAATGGGGGTAATTGTTAATTGTTAAGTTTTCTGATGTTCCTTTGTAAAGTGTAAAACACTAATTTTGTTTTGTTTCAATAGCGGTTTTAAGGTACTGTAAAATTATAATTCTAACCCTCCTAAAGCATTCTAGAAACAATTGGAAAGACGTATGAAATTTTGTTTTTCAGTGCTTTTTAATGGTTGTAAAAACCATCGATACACCGTATAACGATGTTATCATTTTGGGGTTGTCAAAGCGTTCGTTAAACCATCGGAAAAGCGTATAAAATATTGTTTTCATGACGCTTTGAAAACGTTGTTAAATACAATCGATACACCGTGGAATGATGTTATCATTTTGGGGTTGTAACAACGCTTTTTCCCACCGTGTATCAACCGTTCACAACGCTTTTCCGATGGTTTTTTTCTGACTGGGACGTCTTTAATGATAAGCAAAATTCGTATTCGAATTTTAAGAATATTACAACTTTGGTCTCATTTGGACAATATTTTTTTTTTCAGTATAGTTTTGATTTCGTTTGAGAAATTTGTGGTCTTTGCAATTGTTTGATATTGAATGCTCTTTTATTTTCCAGATTACAAATTTTAAATTCATTTTATACAGGTTCTAAATTATTTCCGAGAATATAAATAGTTTTAGAATTTAAAAAAAAAATGATGAATTGTAATATATTCTTCAAAGATTTTCCGCTGAGCTTATATTTCAATCAATTGAAAATTTTATGATATTTAAAACCTATGTGCTTTCAACTTCTCCACACGACTCAAATTTGTATATGAAGCACCACCAAGAGTGACATGGTACAGACGCCTTCAATGACAAACATCAAACTCAAACATTCCAGTATGTAAAAACAAAGTAACCAACTAAACTAAATAAAACTCTTTACTTAATTCACAGCAATTGTAATTTGTGCAATTTTAAAGGGGGAAAAACAATATAGGGGACACTCCACTCGGGTGCAGTGGACAATCAATTTCCTTATGCCTTTCCCTAGTTGTTTGGCAAGAGATTATGAAAATAAAACCGGAAGTGTCACTTAAATGACATCAAGTAGATGAATGGATGTCGTCCAATACGTAACGCATAATCACTTTAAATTGAGTAGACCAGACATGGGGCCATGCATCTCGATCAATCGATGGACCGATCGATTACATCTTCAGTGTGAATGCCTGGATAGATGGGTTAGACGAATGAAAGGCGGCGACGTATTTATGACAAAAACCTTCTTTTGGATGACAACAAAGTTGTGATAGAAAATACACCAGAAGAAAGCATAAGAAAAACTAAACTATCAACAGATAAGCCATACAAAAAAAAACAACCTCACAGATACATTCGTATAAACACATATATCCGTACATACATAAACTCCCATTAGTATGTCAATCTATAGCCAATACATGGCTTTTGTAGAAAAACTTGTTATAAAATCCAATTGAAGCAACCACATCAATTGCAAAAGAATTGTGTCACATTCGATGTAACTCGACCAACAATACGAACAACAACAACAGCCAAAAGTGAATGTTACTTTTACTCAGTGTCTTGCTGAACTGAACTCTGATTCACTGTGAGAAATGTTCGAAAGGGTAAAATAAATATGAGGTAATAGTTGAGCCCGCCAGGCTTCACCTGGGCATATTAAATCATTCAAATCAGGCAAATTCGAGTATATTGTACCCTACACTGAAAAAAAATTTGTAATGAAGCCAAAAATTCCATGTCCTTAGAATACGAATCTGAATTTTGCTTAGTATAGAAGACGCATTTTTCTCATATAAAGTTTTTTCCTTTTCCAAAAGTCGATAACCGTTTCAATGAAGGCATTTTGTCTTTATAGTTAAGTGATTCGACATAAGATTGAGTATCCTAAAATGAAAGAAATAATTCGGAAAAATTATTCAAAATTAATGAAATTGTCTTTAAATTTGTTGTCGTTTTGCATCTTGCCTACAAACCAAAAAAGCGTTTGAAAATAGGACTTTTTATATCCTGCGCCAAACTGTGGAACAGGGTATTATAAGTTAGTGCATGTTTGCAATACCCCGAAGGAGAGGAGATAGACATAGGGTGTCTTTGGCAATGTTGCTCAGGGCCGGCCCTTGAGTCCGTCTGTCTGTCTGTGAACAAATTTTTGTAATCAAAGTCTAGGTCGCAATTTTAGTCCAATCGACTTCAATATTGGCACAATTATGTATTTTGGGTCAGAATAGAACCCTAGTGATTTTGGAAGAAATCGGTTCGGTTTTAGATATAGCTCCCATATCTACTAATAATATCGCCGCAGAAACCAGAATTTAATACTCATTCATTTTAAATTTTGCACAAAAAGTACAATTGATAGTGTAGTAAAGTGTGCCGAATTTGGTTGAAGTCGGTTCAGATTTAGATATAGCTCCCATATATACCTTTCGCCCGAGATGCACTCATATCGCCCCAGAAGCCAGAGTTTTTCCCTAATTTGCTTTGAATTTTACACAGGGAGTAGAATTTATATTGTTCCTATGCGTGCCAAATTAGGTTGAAATCGGTTCAAATTTAGATATAGCTCCCATATACATGTTTTCGGCAATATAACCACATTTTCCTTGTAAAACCCCGACTGGCACATGATGAAAACCGCGGGAAAAATTTATAAATTATGATTTGTTTCCTAGAATCCAGTACGCAAAACTTTAATTTAAAAGAAATTGTGTCTTACATTTGTCCTTACTTCAATTCTCCGTTTCTTTAGGCTGGGAATCAATACCAAAATCATTAGTGTAAGGCCAAAATCATTGAGACCGGGTATGCTTTTTATACCCACCACCATAGAATGGTGATGGGGGTATAATAAGTATGTCATTCCGTTTGTAACACATCGAAATATCGATTTCCGACTATATAACATAAAGTATATATATTCTTGATCAGGGAGAAGTTCTAAGACGATATAAGCATGTCCGTCTGTCCGTCTGTCTGTCTGTTGTAATCACGCTACAGCCTTCAATAATGGCGCTATCGTCCTGAAATTTGGCACAGATTCGTGTTTTGTTTGCCGGCAGGTCAATTTCGAAGATGGGCTATATCGGTCCAAGTTTTGATATAGTCCCCATATAAACCGACCTCCAGATGTGGCGTCTTGGACATTTAAAAGCCGTAGTTTTTATCCAATTTGCCTGAAATTGGAAATCTGGAGGTATTTTAGGACCATCAAAGAGTGTGCCGAAAATTGTGCTTATCGGTCCATGTTTCGGTATAGCCCCCATATAGACCGATTTCCGGATTTTGCTTCTTTGGCGTCTAGAAACTGTATTTTCTATCTGATTTGCCTGAAATTGAAAATCTAGAGGTATTTTAGGACCATAAAGAGGTGTGTCGAAAATGGTCTGTATCGGCCCATGTTTTGGTATAGCCCCCATATAGACCGATCTCCCGATTTTGCTTCTTGGGCCTCTAGAAACTTTATTTACCATCCGATTTGCCTGAAATTGGAAATGTAGAGGTATTTTGAGATCAAAAAAAGGTGCGCCGAAAATGGTACCCATCGGTCCATGTTTTGGTATAGCCCCCATACAGACCGATCTCCCGTCTAGATCTTGGGCGTCTAGAAACTGTATATTCTATCCGATTTGCCTGAAATTGAAAATCTAGAGGTATTTTATTTATGGTCCGTATCGGTCCACATTTTGGTATAGCCCCCATATAGGCCGATCTCCTGATTTTTCTTTTTGGGCTTCTAAAAACTGTATTTACTATCCGATTTGCCTGAAATTGGAAATCTAGAGGTATTTTGGGACCATAAAGAGGTGTGTAGAAAATGGTTAGTATCGGTCCATGGTTTGGTATAGCCTACATATAGACCGATTTCCGGATTTTGCTTCTTGGGCGTCCAGAAACTGTATTTTTTATCCAATTTGCCTGAAATTAAAAATCTAGAGGTATTTTAGGACCAAAGATTGGTGTGTCGAAAATGGGGTGTATCGGTCCATGTTTCGGTATAGACCCCATTTTAGGGTTTTTTTTCCCGGGAACGGGATCCCGGGAATTCCCGTCCGGGAAAAAGAAAACCCTACCACATATAGACCGATCTCCCGATTTTAGATTTCGTAGTTTTTACAAAATTTTGTCAGAAATTGGAATTCTAAAGGTATTTGAGGAACATTAAGAGGTGTGTCGAAAATTTTGAGTATTGGTCCATGTTTTAGTATAGCCCCCCATATAGACCTAACTCCCGGATTTATTTCTTAGGCTGCTAGAAACTGTAGTTTTTATCCACTTTGCCTGAAAATTTAATTATACTGGTATTTTAGACCCTCAAAAATTTGTATAGCATTGTTTTCTATCGGTCCATTATGTAAGACATTGGTCGATCGACCGATTTCATTTCTGGAAGGTATAGCAGGAACACTGATCATAAAAATTGCTTGAAACTAAAAATAAAATTTCCAGATTTTACTCCTTGTTATCATTTAAATAATGGCAGTAAAAATCTAGGGATTTAAGATTTCAAATCAAGGTTTTTTTTCATCATTTACACGGTATGTTTATGATTTCTCTAAAATTCAAACAACATTGTTTTTTTTATAAATCCAGAATCTGATCTAGTCTTGATGGGTAGAATTTTTAAATTTATGTTCGGGAAGTGTACTGCACTGAAAAAAATATTTACGTGATATTAAAGATTTCGCAACCTAAATTTTAGGATGCGAAATTTACAAAATATTAAGGACAAATTTTAATTAAAATAAAGTTTATAATATTTGCTTCAAAAATTTTTTCATTAATTTTAGGACACATATTTTGTAAATTTGCGTCCCTCCGTTTAAGTCGCATATCTTTGAACTAAGGCTAATTTTACTTAAAGTAAAGATTTTTGATTTAAAGAAATTGTCCTTAAATTAACTGAAATATTGAAACTTTAGATTTAAGATAAAAACGTTTCAAATATAGGCTAAGACTTATTTTGAGGATTTAGCGTTTTTGGTTTAAAGTTATTAAGAAAACGTTTTTTACTTTGAAGTATCCGTTATAATTTAATTTTTAAACTGACATTTGTTTGTACGTGAGTACCTTTATTAATAAAACGCGAAAAGAGAATGAAAATTTGATAAATGAGATCTGTATCCCAATTTTAATTATATTGGTCCTAGATTTAAAGCCAGATAGGTCGCTAAAAAATGCCTTTATTTTAAAGAACCCGCATCTTTGGCTCGGAATCAATACCAAAATCCTTAAAGGAAGGTCAAAAGCTTTGGATCCAAGTAAACTTTTTCTTTGAGTGTGGTTAAACTAATCTGGTTGGGAGAATATCTTTCATCAAATACCCTGAAATTCTATATATTATCCAGTAGCCCGCTACGACGAAGAGTTTTCAAAGTAAATTGTTATAAATTGTTATATTTAAGATTCGGCCCGGCCGAACTTACTACTGTATATAATTGTTTTCAGTGTGATTATTAGAAAGCATATACTAAAATCACGTACCAAATTTCAACAGTATTGTAATATATGTATAATAATGGACCAATTTTCGCAATGATGTTAGAGGCCATACAATAACATCACGTACCAAATTTCAAGCGGATCGGATAATGTTTGCTCTTCCAAGAGGCTCCGGATATCAAATATAAGGGCGTTTTATATGGGGTCTATACCTAAAAGTGAACCGATAAGGCCACTGTTAGGACCGATAGTTGCAAAACCATGTGACCTACATCATAAACAGCGACTTGTGGCAAGATAACGACTTGATAGCCTATTTCGATCGGAAGTTAGCGCAATTTAACCGACGGACGTTTGCCTAGATCGACTAAGGATTTTACACCTTTAATATCACGTATATATTTTTTCAGTGAATAACGATTTTTCCAAATTTTCAAAAAGTGGAAAACTCGACTTTTTCCTTTTTTCAAGAAGACGAAAAATCGCCTTTTATATTCTGCTTACAATTCATTTTTGATTTAATAAAAATATTGATTGACTTTTCCCTCAGTGTATTCGTTGGGATATCATCGGTGCGATTTAGTGAGTGAGTTTATATTCCATGGATGCTTGCAATGCCAATATCAGTCATGCCCTGCATCAGGCATATGAATGTCGTCTTCGTGCACAATGTGGGGCTCCTAGACTTGGATGGTGCGTCGTCGTTTGCTTGAAGTGATGTGGCTGACTGCTAAAGATGAAGATACTCTGGGGAAAAGTGTAAAGGTTAACAACAACAAAACTCACTAATAGAAGCAAAAACAAGAATGTGCATCTTTTGACTCAGTGACTGAATGATTATTTAGTTGGTTGGTGGAATTTTTTCTTTACATCAACTGACTGACGAGTGGGGTGAACGATTGGAATGATGCATGTGAAAAAGAATAAAGACGAGTATCATTTTTCAATTTATTGATGATGTTCAATTTTTTGCTATGACTTCCATCTCACACTCGATAGCAGGGTCCCTCTTCTCCTTCTCCATCATAATTTCTGTTTAAAGGCCCAGCTTCCCATGTGATGGGCCCAAAACGTGCATTTGTAACACAAAAATATAATCTTGCCATTATTTCCCTTCAGAAGAAAGCAAAAGAAGGTTATTAGGTTGATTAGTTTTCTTTTGTTCGGCAACAACAAACAAAAAAAAAACGTTGTCCTCCGAAAGCCCAAAAAAATGATGACTGAGTAGGGTCATGCTATGTGAAGGATCAGAAGGTAAGCGAACGACCGTATGTGTGTGTGGCGAAAGGTCCTACAAAAGCTATATTGCATTTTAAGGGTCATTGAATACCAAATTGGAAATTTTTTGCAATTTTTTCTCCTTAATTCGATATTGATTGGCTCCAAAGCAGATACTTCTACAATTAGATTGTAAAATAGTCATTACAGATACAAATCGTATCGGGGAAAATGTGTCATTGAAGCGATGATTACATGTTTTGATTGGAGATGTACGATTATCTCGGAGAAAGGCGAAAAGCCACCTACTAATTGTGTTCAAGACAAGGCAAATGGAAAATTGTGTTAAGGGTCATACTTTGAAAAGGACAGTGTGAAAGATTCGAAGGTAATTTTTAATGAGTCTGACAATAGACAATGAACGTGGCAGTGTGATTTAAGTATTATGGATTTTTTATTGATATAGGTTGAATCTTATTTATGGAATTTATATCTAAAGTTAGAAAACTCGATAATAGGTGGTATCAAAAATGAAAAACTTTTAAAACAAATTTTGGAACAACAGTACACTGTTGTGAACGACTGATTAGGAAATTCGCAGTGGTTTTTTACCGCTTAATCTGAACAACAATACAGCTCCGTTGGGGAATAAGAGGACAAATATCTACCATCTCGTATTGTAAGAGCGCCAATTGAATGTCCGCGAGATAGCTGAGCCAACAAGTACATTGGAAACAAGTAAGGAAAGTCTAAAGTCGGGAGGGGCCGACTATATTATACCCTTCACCACTTTGTAAGTCCACATTTTTGATACCATATCAAATCCATCAAATGCGTTGGATGCTATATGAATCCATACACATGTATTCTGTATATCTGAGCAGATCTGTACAGAGTTATGCAATAGTTATAGATTTTACATTTAAGTCGGCTAATGCGCTGAGGTGGAACACAACGTTAGTAAAAAAATAAATAAATAAAAATAAAGGTTTGTCCCAAATACATACATTTAAATATCACTCGATCTGGACAGAATTTGATAGACTTGTACAAAATCTATAGACTGAAAATTTAAGTTGGCTAATGCACTAGGGTGGAACATAATGTTAGTAAAAAAATATGGGAAACATTTAAATCTAAAGCAATTTTAAGGAAACTTCGCAAAAGTTATTTATGATATATCGCTCGATATATATGTCTTAGAAGTTTAGGAAAATTAGAGTAATTTTTACAACTTTTCGACTAAGCAGTGGCGATTTTACAAGGAAAATGTTGTTATTTTGACCATTTTTGTCGAAATCAGAAAAACATATATATGGGAGCTATATCTAAATCTGAACCGATTTCAACCAAATTTGGCACGCATAGTTACAATGCAAATTCTACTCCCTGTGCAAAATTTCACTTAAATCAGAGTAAAAGATTGACCACTGTGGTCATATGAGTGTAAATCGGGCGAAAGCTATATGTGGCAGCTATATCTAAATCTGAACCGATTTCAATAAAGTTTGGCACACTTGACTACACTACCAATTGTACTCCTAGTGCAAAATTTCAACGAAATTGGGCTAAAACTCTGGCTTCTGGGACCGTATTAGTCCATATCGGGCGAAAGATATATATATATATATATATATGGGAGCTATATCTAAATCTGAGCCGATTTCAACCAAATTTGGCACGCATAGTAACACTGCTGATTCTACTCCCTATGCAAAATTTCAACTGAATCGGAGCAAAAAGTTGGCCTCTGAGGGCAAATGAGTGTAAATCGGGCGAAAGCTATATATGGGAGCTATATCTAAATCTGAACCGATTTGGCTGATATTTTGCACGTTTCAAAATCAATAGGGATCGTCTTTGAGCCGAAACAGGACCCTATACCAAATTTTAGGACAATCGGACTAAAACTGCGAGCTGTACTTTGAACACAAAAATACATCAACAGACAGACAGACAGACGGACATCGCTAAATCGACTCAGAATTTAATTCTAAGCCTATCCGTATACTAAAAGGTTGGTCTATGATTACTCCTTCTTGGCGTTACATACAAATGCACAAACTTATTATACCCTGTACCACAGTAGTGGTGAAGGGTATAAAAACTAAATTGTATTCCGAATTTTGACATTAATTTAATTAACAAAAACTTTAATTTTTTTTTTTGAGATTTTTAACTAGCAGTTACGAAATGATTCCTTCTCGAAAAGCAAAAATTAACAAAAGAATTAAACAAAGCAAAAATGCCAAGAATAACATCACATTGTAGAGTCAGTTTAGATTTGTTTGAATTGCCTGCCTTTTGCACAAATTATGGCCTACAACGGGCCCCTTTCCCGGTGAAGAGGCGTTTTTAGATGATAGATACACTGAAAAAAAGCATGCCCTGTTCCAAAGATTTTGATTCCGAGCCAAAGAAGCGCAGAATACAAGTAAGGATACTTTTAAGACACAATTCTCTTTTAAATTTGGGTTTTATGTACTTGCTTCTAGGAAGCACATTTTAATTTTTTCAGATTTTTTTCTTCATATGCTATCAAAGTTCTTTAAAGCCGAGTTAATGACGACTTTATTTTCTAAATTAAGACTCGACTTCTAGTAGAAATTATGCTGTGTTTCAAGTAAAAAATCTTTAAAATAAAATGATGAAAAACATGTCCTATATTTGAACGATTTTTTGCTTTGTAGTCAAGATGCAAGACGACAAAAAAATTTAAAGACAATTTTATAAATTTTGAAAGAAATTTTCTGAATTATTAAAGTCAAGTTGGCCTTAGCCCAAAATTTTTTTCTTTCATGTTATGATACCCATTTTTAAGTCAAAACTCTTAATTATAAGGACAATACGACCTCATTGAAAAGTTGATCGACTTTTGGACAAGGAAAAAACTATATATTAGAGAAATGCGTCTTTTATGCTAAACAAAATTTGCATTCGTATTTTAAAGACATGAAATCTTTGACCTCACGACATTATTTTTTTCAGTGTACTGTGGTATATTTTAGTGACAGCCTTACTCTCCAAAATGACAAAGGCGCAAAAGTCTTACGGATTAATATCTGGAGATTTTGATGGCCATTTTGCTGTAGAAATTAAACGAGAAGTCCTGTTGGAATGTCCAGGGTGTGTGGCCGAAATATTTGTCTGCTCAAGGCTTCAATAGTGTCCACACCCGAATTGTGCTGTAATTATTTTTTTTCGAATTTTGAAATGTCAATGGTACACCCAGAGAAGGAATATGATCACCTCAAACATGTTTCAAGAGCAAAATATTATTTTTGGATGGTGACCATGTAACATGTTTATCGCAAAAATGTTGTTTTCTCGGCAAACATAACGTGCTTTCTGAAAACAAATACATCATTTCCGAGAAAATAACATGGTTGCTGCGAACATGTTACATGGTCACCATCCAAAAATAACATTTTGCTCTTGAAACATGTTTGAGGTGATCATATTCCTTCTCTGGGTGTATGTTTATCAGCGATTAAGGCGAGAAGATTTTGTGACGGTCTAATGTGTGTGACCATATAGTCACGCAAGCACAGCCCGGGTTAGGGAAATTTTCCCTATAATATTCGGCATTAAAGGTGTGTATGTGACACGAAAGTCCACAATATTTACGATCTCATTTTCAGTTTGGTTCATCTGTCAGATCGCATTCCCTGATATGTCCCCGCATTAATACCCTAATAATGCAGAATTCCTTCGAGGTAAGAGTATGTCGTATCTGGAATGTAAAGGGTGATTTGTTAAGAGCTTGATAACTTTTTTTAAACAAAAAACGCATAAAATTTGCAAAATCTCATCGGTTCTTTATTTGAAACGTTAGATTGTTCCATGACATTTACTTTTTGAAGATAATTTCATTTAAATGTTGACCGCGGCTGCGTCTTAGGTGGTCCATTCGGAAAGTCCAATTTTGGGCAACTTTTTCGAGCATTTCGGCCGGAATAGCCCGAATTTCTTCGGAAATGTTGTCTTCCAAAGCTGGAATAGTTGCTGGCTTATTTCTGTAGACTTTAGACTTGACGTAGCCCCACAAAAAATAGTCTAAAGGCGTCAAATCGCATGATCTTGGTGGCCAACTTACCGGTCCATTTCTTGAGATGAATTGTTCTCCGAAGTTTTCCCTCAAAATGGCCATAGAATCGCGAGCTGTGTGGCATGTAGCGCCATCTTGTTGAAACCACATGTCAACCAAGTTCAGTTCTTCCATTTTTGGCAACAAAAAGTTTGTTAGCATCGAACGATAGCGATCGCCATTCACCGTAACGTTGCGTCCAACAGCATCTTTGAAAAAATACGGTCCAATGATTCCACCAGCGTACAAACCACACCAAACAGTGCATTTTTCGGGATGCATGGGCAGTTCTTGAACGGCTTCTGGTTGCTCTTCACTCCAAATGCGGCAATTTTGCTTATTTACGTAGCCATTCAACCAGAAATGAGCCTCATCGCTGAACAAAATTTGTCGATAAAAAAGCGGATTTTCTGCCAACTTTTCTAGGGCCCATTCACTGAAAATTCGACGTTGTGGCTCGTTAGTAAGTCTATTCATGATGAAATGTCAAAGCATACTGAGCATCTTTCTCTTTGACACCATGTCTGAAATCCCACGTGATCTGTCAAATACTAATGCATGAAAATCCTAACCTCAAAAGAATCACCCTTTATATTTTCCATATGAGGATAGACATTTTGCCCATTCAGTTCAGGAGTTTGCCGACAAGATGCTGTCTAATTTGTAAACCCTGCATATCGTATAAAAGGTTGATAGTGGGTAAACTTTTTTTTATTTTTTGGGGGAAACGTTTCATATCCATGAACATTCTATTTTTTTATTTTTTAGTATTAAGATTTTAGTGTTAAGATCTTTTTACCTTCCATTATATAGAAGTGAATCTTAGTGCCATAATACATTACTCTGTAATCGATTTGGCCACTTTTAGGGCTTATAGATTATGAATAAATATTGAATTGAATTGAAATTGAATTGAAATTGTCGTGAGTCACGCTCATGTCAACGGCGTGAGTGTGGGTGAGCGTGATTAACAAACCAAAATCTCGTGCCTGAGCGTGAGTCACGAAAACAATATCTTCGTGAGTGTGCGTGAGTAACGAATTACGCTCACGAAAATAATTCCGCTCTCCAACATAAAACGCTTAAAAGTTAAATTCATTTGTAATTTTAGTGACACCTAGGATGTTAAGAGTTTAATAACGCTCTCGATTTTAATCGTGCTCATGATTTCAGACACGTCCCTAAGGTAAATTACACATAAAATTATTCGTGAGTCACGATATTTTTTGTGAATCACGGTATTTTTCATGAGTCACGACATTTTCGTGCGTGAGTGCAAGTTTTCTTTTCGTGAGTGTACGTGAGCGTGAGACCTACCAAACAATATTGTGCGTGAGTAAGATATTTCCGTCGTGAGTGTGCGTGAGCAAAATATTACTCACGTGCACACATCTAATATGCAGCCACCGTGGTGCAATGGTTAGCATGCCCGCCTTGCATACACAAGGTCGTGGGTTCGATTCCTGCTACGACCGAACACCAAAAAGTTTTTCAGCGGTGGATTATCCCACCTCAGTAATGCTGGTGACATTTCTGAGGGTTTCAAAGCTTCTCTAAGTGGTTTCACTGGAATGTGGAATGCCGTTCGGACTCGGCTATAAAAAGGAGGTCCCTTGTCATTGAGTTTAACATGGAATCGGGCAGCACTCAGTGATAAGAGAGAAGTTCACCACTGTGGTATCACAATGGACTGAATAGTCTAAGTGAGCCTGATACATCGGGCTGCCACATAACTAACCTAACCTAGTATGCACGTGGACCGACCATCGGCCGCTACGGCGACCCACATTATTACCACCGGTGGGACATGAGTTCTGGTGGCCAAACGAAAATATAACTTTTCAGCTGATCTCTTTAGCAAGTAATGTCGATTATTTTATTTGTCCCTAAACTGCCCAATTTCGGAATGGGAGAAACCCAAATTCAATAGGTGGCCCCGTTTGTGCAAGCGAACCAACTCCTTGACTGGTGAGCTCTTGGCCAAGTCGTTTTACAATATGTGTTGCATTCGTTCTTGCGAAATCTTCAAATCATGAGTTTTCTTCCACTGCGGTGCGAATTTCGATCAAATCTGATCGTCAGTCTTCGGATCCTTTCTGGTATTGTTGCCGATTTTTCATCTATTTTGTGGACGTGATGCAACACTGAACACAGTAACTAGAAATGACACAAGAAACAAGAGATTTATTCACATTTAAATGTTGCAGGGCTCTAACGATAACCTCTTATTTTTTCCAGACAAATATACAAAAATCTGTTAGCTGTCGAACGAGCGAATTATAGCCACTTAGATTGGGGAAAAAATGTGTAATATTCTCGAAAGTAATTCCAAAATATGAAGGACACTGTGATATACAGTTTGGTTCCTATATCCCTCACAAAATTATATTATTTGGAATGATCATTTGGGCAAAAACACGATGTGGGAAAAAGTAGTGTACAATCAAGGCAACATATTTTTTGCGAAACGAAAACGCCTTTAGAAATGATAGCAACCTGAAGAGATTCACCGTGGTGCAAAAGTTAGCATACCCGCCTAACATATAGGGTCGTGGGACACCCAAAAGTTTTTCAGCGGTGGATTAATCCCTGTCAGTAATGCTGGTAAGATTTCTGGTGAGAATGTTTCTCTAAATGGATGCAATGGGAAACGCCATTCGAGTTCGGCTTCAAAAAAAGGTCCCTTGTTATTGAACTAAATATATGGTAACGCCATGGACTGAATAGTCTAAGTGAGCCTATAGCTAACCTGTAAATAGTTTAAAATTTTATTTCTCCTCGATTAAAAAATAAGAAGTAACTACACATTTTTTTATGTTGAAACCTTTAACTAACCTCCCTGAAAATAAATAGGAAAACTTACGTTCGATTTTATGTTAACCGTATAACTTTCTAAGTTTATCTGATTTTAAATTAATTTCTATAAATATGTTCTTTCCAAATGAATTGATCAGCAAAAACAAAAACAATGAAAATTTTCTTTCTTTAGAAAATTTTGTCAAAATTTTATTGCTATAGAAAATTTTGTCAAAATTTTATTTCTATAAAAAATTTTATCAAAATTTTATTTCTATAGAAAATTTTGTCAAAATTTTATTTTTATAGAAAATTTTGTCAAAATTTTATTTCTATAGAATATTTTTTCAAAAAAAAAATTTATTAAAATATTAATAAAACCAATTTGTTCTCGTATTCTCATACAACATATTTGTTCTTAGACAAAATGATTAGAATTAGATGAAATTATCTTCAACAAAAATTATGTATAATTGTAAAAAATACAATTTTAACTTCAATAATAATTGTCTAAATTTTATTTCTATAGAAAATTTTGTCAAAATTTTATTTCTATAGAAAATTTTGTCAAAATTTTATTTCTATAGAAAATTTTGTCAAAATTTTATTTCTATAGAAAATTTTGTCAAAATTTTATTTCTATAAAAAATTTTGTCAAAATTTTATTTCTATAAAAAATTTTATCAAAATTTTATTTCTATAGAAAATTTTGTCAAAATTTTATTTTTATAGAAAATTTTGTCAAAATTTTATTTTTATAGAAAATTTTGTCAAAATTTTATTTCTATAGAATATTTTTTCAAAAAAAAAAAAATTATTAAAATATTAATAAAACCAATATGTTCTCGTATAACATATTTGTCCTTAGACAAAATGATTAGAATTAGATGAAATTGTGTTCAACAAAAATTATGTATAATTGTAAAAAATACAATTTTAACTTCAATAATAATTGAGTAGCACAAAATCACCTGTTTTAATTTTAAACTACAAATAAAATTTAATTTCTTTTTCGTTAATTGTCACATGTCTATTTAAACAAGATATTTCACCTTGATAGGTGTAATCTCTTTGCAGTAGAAGTTGACAATTGTTGAGCACCTATAAGTCCATTTAATTGATTCATTCAATATATTCGGTGGTACGATAAATACCTCAGAGGACTTATCATAGATATACTATAGGTAATCGATTAAAAGTAAGTACTACATTTGACAAATATCAACAGCTTTAATTGAAAAATCAAAACGACCATTTAATCGAAAGTCAAGAGCAGAGAGAGAAGAGCAACATACATAGCTGCCGTAGATTTCAAATGACTAAGGAAACTAAAATCACCGTGACCGACAAACATTTATCATTTACGCATGGAATGATAACACTAGTTCACAAAGAAATTTAGAAAACATCAATTTATCTATACAGAAGTGCACTTAAAAAACTTTTTAAAATTTATATCCAACAATTTTCAGCTTCTCCTAAGGATTTTGGATTGATTACGATCCAAAGATATGGCTTCTTTAAAATTTAGAAAATTTTTAGCGAGCTATCTAGCTTTAAATCGGCACAAAAGGTATTATTAATTGCCAAAGAAAAAATCTCTAAATCAAAAATTCAAAATCCTGAAAAATCCATATTTGAAGCTCTTTTTATCTTTAATTCGCAGATTTTATATTTCTTTAAATTTAAAGATTTTGTAGTAAGTCAAAAATGTTTTTGTTCAATTTTGCATAGCATAAAAAACTCACTTATCTGACACAATATTTTGTAATTGACAACCAAGGATGGAAAATGCAGTACTATAGAACTGTTTTCAATACTTTTTCACCCGTAGTACCCCCGCGAATGACCTTTTGTGTAGACATTTTTTAGCCGATCTGATCTTTTTTTTTGAGCCGAATCTGATAGATTTATGGTACAATAGTTTTGACAAAATATTTTCATATTTTGAGAAAGTCTTTAACAAGCTTATTTACTAATAGTTTTTTACAAATTTGACAAATCAGACTAGTTCATGCGGAAAGAAAATCTCGATTTTGCAAAAGCCATAGTCAAAAACACGATTTTATTGCATTTCACAAATGTTTTAGTTGGAAAAAAGCATGTGATTCTATATTACGCTTCCACACGAACACTTTCTAGAGAAGAAGTTATCGATCACGTACTAAAATATTGCGAACCATTACAGACACGGTCGAAACCTGAGACAAAAATAATCTACCAACTACCAAAAAAAAATATTATTTTGCAAAATTTTATTTCTTCAGAAAGTTTTGTCAAAATTTAATTTATTAACAAAATTTTGTCATTTTTTTTTCTTTTAGACAATTTTGTCAAAATTTTATTTTATGTTTCATCAACATTTTATTTCTATAGAAAATTTTGTTTTATTTCTATAAAAAATATTGGCAAAATGTTCTTTCCAAATTGATCAGCGAAAACAAAAACAATGAAAATTTTCTTTCTTTAGAAAATTTTGTCAAAATTTTATTTCTATAGAAAATTTTGTCAAAATTTTATTTCTATAGAAAATTTTGTCAAAATTTTATTTCTATAGAAAATTTTGTCAAAATTTTATTTCTATAGAAAATGTTGTCAAAATTTTATTTCTATAGAAAATTGTTTTCGAAATTTTATTTCTGTAGAAAATGTTGTCAAAATTTTATTTCTATAGAAAATGTTGTCAAAATTTTATTTCTATAGAAAATATTGTCAAAATTTTATTTCTATAGAAAATTTTGTCAAATTTTATTTATACACAAAATTTTGTCAAATTTTATTTCTATAGAATACTTTTTCAAAATTTTGTTTTTTTTTTTCTATAGAAAATTTTGTCAAAATTTCATTTTTATAGAAATTTTGTCAAAATTTTATTTCTATAGAATATTTTGTCAAAACGTTTTTGTCAAAAGTTTATTTCTTTAAAATTTTTTGACTAAATTTTATTTTTTTATAAAATTTTGTCAAAATTTTATATCTATATAAAATGTTGTCAAAATTTTATTTCTATAGAAAATTGTTTTCGAAATTTTATTTCTGTAGAAAATGTTGTCAAAATTTTATTTCTATAGAAAATTTTGTCAAAATTTTATTTCTATAGAAAATGTTGTCAAAATTTTATTTCTGTAGAAAATTTTGTCAAAATTTTATATCTATATAAAATGTTGTTAAATTTTATTTTTATAGAATACTTTTTCAAAATTTTGTTTTTTTTCTATAGAAAATTTTGTCAAAATTTCATTTTTATAGAAATTTTGTCAAAATTTTATTTCTATAGAATATTTTGTCAAAACGTTTTTGTCCAAAGTTTATTTCTTTAAAATTTTTTGACTAAATTTTATTTTTTTATAAAATTTTGTCAAAATTTTATATCTATATAAAATGTTGTCAAAATTTTATTTCTATAGAAAATGTTGTCAAAATTTTATTTCTATAGAAAATTTTGTCAAAATTTTATTTCTATAGAAAATGTTGTCAAAATTTTATTTCTATAGAAAATATTGTCAAAATTTTATTTCTATAGAAAATTTTGTCAAATTTTATTTCTACACAAAATTTTGTCAAATTTTATTTCAATAGAAAATTTTGTCAAAAAAATATTTTTATTTATCTACAGAAAATTCATGAAGTACCATGAATTCTATCAATCTACAGTACAGTGGAATTCTACCAACCGCGGCTACCGTGCGGTGGTACTACGGTAGTCTTTATAAGCGGATAAAAAACTAAAAAAACTATTTAAAACTGAGGAGTTGACAAACAAAACTTTATTTTCTTTAAAATTCAGTCTAATGGAGCCCTTGACAATATTCTTTCAATGGAATTTTTGTTGAAATTTAGTGAAAAGTACTTTTTTGCTGAAAAAATACCTCTTGTGTACTTTTTTAAAAATTGTATTTTCCATCCCTGTTGACAACTAAGCACGACAATTTCCGTTATTAAAAAGAAATTTTCGGAGTGAAGAGAATTGGAAGAGCGCGAGTAAGAGTACCTTAGCACCTGGGTTGCCATTTTGGTCCTATCGGACCAAAATTGTTCGGACCAGATGGAATTTGGTCAATTTTGGTCCATTTTCGGTATTTTTTTTAATTTATAAATAAAATGTTGACAAAATTTTCTACACGAATAAAATATTGAAAAAAATTTCTATAAAAATATAATTTTAACTAAATTTTCTATAGGAATAAAATTTTGCCAAAATTTTGTATAGGAAGAAAATTTTGTAAAAATGTTATATAGAAATAAAATTTTGCGATTACTATCTATAGAAATAAAATTTTGGCAAATTTTCTATAGAAATAAAATTTTGACAAAATTTTCTAAAGAAATAAAATTTTGGCTAAATTTTCTATAGAACTAAAATTTTGACAAAATTAAATTTTATCATTGTTGTTGTTTTTTTGATTTCAGCTTAAAACCATACATTGACTAAACTACAAGTGTAGCTTAATCAACAGCCGGCATAAGCCGGCTATCAATGTAAAACCCTTTTTTCGGAAGGTTCAAGTGTGGTATATTGTTGGGTTTAATGAACTGTCTGAATTTATTCTGATAATTGGTTGATAGTTTTGCTGCAAGTAGAGGATGCTGATGAGGTAATTCCGAAGGGTGCGTCCATCCAACCATTTTGACAAAATTTTCTACAGAAATTAACTTTTGACAAAATTTTCTAATGAACTAAAATTTTAATAATTTTCTACAGAAATAACATTTTAACAAAATTTTCTACAGAAATAACATTTTGTCAAAATTTTCTATAGGAATAACATTTTGTCAAAATTTTCTACAGAAATAAAATTATGACCAATATTCTATAGAAATAAAATTTTGACCAATATTCTATAGAAATAAAATTTCGACGACATTTCCTATAGAAATGATCTTTTGACAAAATTTTCTAATGAACTAAAATTTTAATAAAGTTTTCTACAGAAACAAAATTTTGACAAAATTTTCTACAGAAATAATATTTTGTCAGAATTTTCTAAAGACATAACATTTTGTCAAAATTTTCTATAGAAATAAAATTTTGACAAAATTTTCTATAAAAATAAAAGTTTGACAAAATTTTCTACAGAAATAAAATTTCGACAACATTTTCTATAGAAATAAAATTTTGACAAAATTTTCTATAGAAATAAAATTTTGACAAAATTTTCTATAGAAATAAAATTTTGACCAATATTCTATAGAAATAAAATGTTGACCAATATTCTATAAAAATAAAATTCGTCGAAATTTTCTACAGAAATAAAATTGTGACAAAGTTTTCTACCGAACTAAAATTTTGAAAAAATTTTCTACAGAAATATTGTCAAATATTGACAAAATTTTCTATAGAAATAAAATTTTGACAAAATTTTCTATCGAAATAAAATTTTGACAAAATGTTCAATCGAAATAAAATTTTGACAAAAGTTTCTATAGAAAAAAATTGTACAAAATTTTCTATAAAGATAGAAATAAAAATTTGACAAAATTTTCTATCGAAGTAAAATTTTGGAAAAATTTTAACTTTTAAATGATATTAATTTACTTTGGAAAAATGGTCCGCTGGTACGAATTTTGGTCCAAACTTGGATTTTTCCAAATTTGGACCAAAATTCGTTGGTCCAAAATAAAAATTTATTGTGGCACGCTGCTTGGCACTTGGATGGAGAGTGTGCACACAGGGAGAAAACTGTTTTATGGGTAAAACTTTTGGCGAAAACTATACTACATTATATTTCAATTTCTGTTTTATATACTTAACGCGTTGTTGGGTTCGAAATAGTGACAACCCGTTAATTTGGATAATTTCGTCGTTTATAATTTCGTCCATTCGTGGTGAATTTATCAATGAGTGTTACACGATCTCATGTTTAGCACAATGGCAAAGGGCCTTCTCGTTGACAATGAACCAACTTTAAATATAAATAAAATAAATTTAGAAAATCATATTGCACTTGTAAAATTCGACAGTACACTGAAAGAAATATTTTCGTAGAAAAAAATTAAATACGAATTCGAATTTTGCATAGCATACTTTAAGTCTTTTTCTATAAATGAATTTTTTGTAAGAAAGTGTTAGCACAATTCCCCTTACCACCATCTCACTCTATATCTTCACAAGTGATAACCACATAACAATCAAAACGAAATAGAGAAATAAACATTAGGAAAGGACGAGCAGACGCGAAGACCAACTACAACACCATCAAAAAAGGGAACCAACCTAGAGATCCCCAAAGAAGCAGTATGAATGAACTTTAAACATACAATCAAACATTTAGTTTAGTAGAGATACATAGTCATTGGTTCATTTGTCATCGACTATGTGTACAGAGCAATCATGGAGTGTGTATATGTGTGTGTAAATATGTGTTGGACATAAAGTGAATTATAGTTGTATGCGATAACAGCAGCTCTACCATCACCATCATCAGCTAACAAACCAAACAGAAAGAAACTTTCAAATCCCATTAAAAACTCTGAAAAACCGCATAACCAAGAGGTAAAAAGCTAAATTCCATTTTAGAACCGAAGGGAGAGAAAGAGGAAGAGCCGAGAGTAACCGCAATAGAATCTCTCTCCAGTAACGCATAATGTTGTGATAACAACCTAGGCTCCTTTTAACAAACGTAGAACAACAACATTCGAGTGCATTCATACACATGCATATGTGTCATGCATTGCATGTTAGTGTATTTTCACAGACAGTTCTCTATTTATTTATGGGTGTATAAACACACCACTTAACTGCAATGCTCCTATTCACTAGGGAAACCATAGGAGGTATGTGTACCTTATCCAAATACTGACATGTTGTTTGGGCTCACTCAAATAGCACCAAAGCCGCCCATAAGTGTAGCCCTAAGGTCGTAAAGTTTTTGCTATTCCGTCCATGTTAAAACTAGGGACCATACATATTTCAAAATCACCGCCATCATCGGCCAAAATATTTTCATAGTTTTTTTCTTTTGAACAATTTAAGGGCAGATATGAACTAGAGGTGTGCACGTGTCACGAAATTATCGTGACTCACGAAAATTTTCGTGACTCACGCGTGAGTAACACTGATGGCAACGATGTAGATTGACACCGTTTGTTCTCCGTTTGATACTACATCGATCATTTTGAAACGTGCACCCTGTTCATGATTTACTTGCCAAAACGGTAAGCTGAAAATGTATTCTTTCGATTGGCCATCTGAACTTATGCATCGCAGTAACGGACCATGATCGCGCCGCATCCGTATTCACCGGGGTCAAACAAATGCCGAATATTATAGGAAAATGTCCCAAAGACAGTATTGAAGCCTTGATCACATAAAAATTTCGTCGCAGACCATTAGGTGGCAGCCCGATGTATCAGGCTCACTTAGACTATTCAGTCCACTTTGATACCACATTGGTAAACTTCTCTCTTATCACTGAGTGCAAGGGACCTCCTTTTTATAGCCGAGTCCGAACGGCGTCCCACATTGCAGTGAAACCACTCAGAGAAGCTTTGAAACCCTCAGAAATGTCACCAGCATTACTAAGTTTGGATAATCCACCGCTGAAAAACTTTTTGGTGTTCGGTCGAAGCAGGAATCGAACCCACGACCTTGTGTATGCAAGGCGGACATGCTAACCATTGCACCATGGTGGCCGCAGACCATGGACTTTCCAACAAGACTCAACACCGCCGCACTTAGCATAGCCAAGAATGGCTTTAAACTACGTTCCTCACTTAATTTCTACCTCACAATGACCACCAACATCTCCAGATCTCAATCCGTTGGACTTTGGCGGCCGGGACATTTTGGGGAATAAGGTTGGCACTAGAAAACATACCAAAGCGTCGATCATCTCATACAGCGCTTCGCCGGAAATCAACCACATTACCGCAGAACCACTTTTGTACAGTATGGCCGTTTTGAGGTCATAATTCTTGCCACGGTTAGCTAACATATAAATCTATACTAATTCAATCAAAAAACAAGTATATACGGCCGTAAGTTCGGCCAGGCCGAATCTTATGTACCCTCCACCATGGATTGCGTAGAAACTTCTACGAAAGACTGTCATCCACAATCGAAATACTTGGGTTGTGGTATCTTAAAACTTCTTAACATCGTTTTCTAAATTGTGAGTTAGTCCATACGTGGTATATATTAGGCAAAAAAGTTATGTATAGCTAAGTCAACAAATAATTACGAATCGATATGGACTTTTTGCACGGTACGTAGAGAGCCAGAATTGAAATATGGCGGTCGCTTATATGGGGGCTATATACAATTATGAACTTGACCATGTTTCAACTGAATCAAATGAATTTTGGTTTTCCAAGAGGCTCCGGAGGTCAAATCTGATGATCGGTTTATATGGGGGCTATATATAATTATGGACGGATGTGGACCAATTTTTGCATGGTTGTTAGAGACCATATACTAACACCATGTACCAAATTTCAGCCGGATCGGATGGAATTTGCTTCTCTTAGAGGCCTCGCAAGCCAAATCGGGGGAACGGTTTATATGGGAGCTATATATAATTATGGACCGATGTGGACCAATGTTTGCATGGTTGTTAGAGACCATATACTAACACCATTTACCAAATTTCACCATGTACCGGATCGGATGAAATTTGCTGCTCTTAGAGGCCTCGCAAGCCAAATTTGGGGGTCCGTTTATATGGGGGTTATACGTAAAAGTGGACTGATATGGCCCATTTGCAATACCATCCGACCTACACCAATAACAACTACTTGTGCCAAGTTTCAAGTTGATAGTTTGTTTCGTTCGGAAGTTAGCGTGATTTGAACAGACGGACGGACGGATGGACGGACATTCTCAGATCGTCTCAGAATTTCACCACGACCCAGAATATATATACTTTATGGGGTCTTAGATCAATATTTCGATGTGTTACAAACGGAATGACAAAGTTAATATACCCCTATCCTATGGTGGAGGGTATAATAAGATTAAGGGATTAAATAGATATGTATATGAAAAGATGATGCACACTGCGGGTGAAAGAGTACAATTTGAAGAAGAAGAATAATGGTATATAATTTCAATTAGCAAATTAGCATATACGGTTAGTCCCAAAATGAATCATACCTTACCGCTAGATCTACACTAAAAGCTATTGAAATTCGAATTAGCCAGCGATGAATTGCTTGTGTAGATTGGAATCTGGCATTTTCTTTTCATTAATTTAATAGTATCGATTTCCTTACTTTCCTTGTCCAATAAGCTCGAATAAATATTGTAATAATTTGTAGTGTAACCAATTAAACCAGCTTGCATTAATATCAGGCTAACATAAAAATTCTAATTTTACATTTTGATATTATTTCTGACATTTTTTTTTGCTTTTGAAAAATAATATTTAAAAAAATCGAAAATTTTAACATTTTAGTCTGCTGCATAACATAGCAGTAATCTTGTATATATCATTTAACGATAGTTAGACAATATACCCTACCAATCATTAGGTAGCATACCCTCGTATCGGTCTAGAACGATACAAGCATAATATGCTTAATGGGATAAATAATACCCAAGCGACTGATTGAAGTGTCTATGGTAAATAAATATAATTCTTTACCTCTCTGGGTGTGTGTGTGTGTATGTGTGAGCGCATAGAGTATTTTATGGCATTTTCATATATACTCGTCTACGATTGATGCACGATTACCAACTACAATGATTTATGGGGTATACATACACCTGAACTAAAATTGAATGAATGCGTATGCATAGGAGAGTTTCTTCGCTGTGATGTTCTTCTATTTGATCTACAACTGTTTGTTGAGTGTTTGTTTTCTTCATGAGCATTGAAGTGTTTGCACGATGGTGACTTCGTCATTGCGATGATGTCGCATGGTTCATACTCTATTTTTTCCCCCGTATTCGTCATTGACTTATCGCTGTGTTATGACTTCAGTTTGACTACAAACAGCATGGTTGGTCGTTGTCACAGCAGCATAGACGTCGTCACCATAGTCTTCAGTCGTCATCATAATCATCGTTGTGGTGACGATGCCAATGGTCGGTGGCTGGTGTTTATTTGTTTTGACGAGGTGTTTGTTTGCTCGAGCCAATGCATTGGGTGAGGGGGAGATATGGCAAAATGAGAATGTATTGGAGAGATGTTCAAACCTCCATCAATAGATGGAGGAATCTACTTCTCCATCCAATAGCGACTAACTAACTAACTGACTGAACTTTTATGTGTATTTGTCGTTTATTTGTTTACTATTGTTCTTGTTGCTGTTGCTGTTCATGCGTTCTGAATGCTTGAATGGTTTATCGCTTGCCATTCATTGGCTTTATGCATTACTTGAGCTCCTCTGTGAAACGGAGCTCAGGGCGCATGGATGAGTGAACACGTGTATTTGACTTTAGTAATGCGGATGGTTTTGTCGTTGTTGGCCGTTTGTATAACTACAATGTTTGTAATACCACCGCCATCGCCACATCCTCCATTTTACGTTGACGTTGTTGTCGTTGAACCAAAGCTTTGAAAATTCATAGATATTTGGTTGTGCTATGCCAAGCACCCAATACAAAAGTGAATGAAACTCAATTGTGCGTAAGATGTTTATGACCATTTTCCTAATAGTTCGACTCGCATACTCTTAAGTTTTACCGAATACATAGCTGATATGAATAAATGCATAAAGTCAACTAAGTCTACACTAAAAGACAAATATTTAAAGAGAGAGCAAATCGAACACTGTGCAACAAAATTTTGATATACACACAGTGACACAAATATGTATTGGCACACCAAACAATTTTTATAATAACCCCAAGTTAAAAGTGATATGAAGCTATTTTAAATTAAAAAATATTTTAATTCGGTTTGTAACTGCATTAAGCATCTAGATCATTTTATTTTATTTTATTAATTTTTGTGTTCTTTAAATTTTTAGATTATAAAAAATTAAAAAGGGCAAATTTTTATTTTTTTCATAAATTTTTAGAGTACAATGAAGTGCTGTGTCAATACTTATGTCTCGCACTGTAAATAGGTTTTTGCTTTCAATCACGAAATTAATTGATCCAATTTATTTTTAATTGAAATGGCCTCAATCACAGAAATGATAGTATCAATTAAAAAATGAATAGAAAGTCAATTAAAAAATTAATTTATACTATTAATTTTTGTTACAATTAAAATATTTGTTGAATCAATTAAATTTTTAATTGAATATTTTTTAATTTAATTGGAAAACTATTCTTGAAATATTTTTTTGTGTAATGATGTCTTACATCAGCTATATCGATATATGTATATATATATATAATATAGGGTGGCTGATATGTAATGCAACCAACTTCATGTTGTTAGCATTTGCAAATCGCTCATCTGACAGCTGACAGATTTATTCAAGTGATATTTCATTTTATTATTTACAAGCTTATACAAACATTTTGATTTATTGCATTCAAAATTAGTGCTATTCCTGATGGAATTCAAGCGTGGTTTTGTGTTTGCTTTATATATGGTTGGAAAACCATGACTGACTCACGTTAGAACCCTCCAGCAATTAATATGAAAAAAATCTTTTGATTTTCGTACCATTACTCGTTATCGTGTTGCTGACAGAGTTGAATCGCTTCCAAAAAGTGGACAAAAACGTTAACAACTCGAGAAATTATCCGAAATTTAAAGACTAGGTTAGGTTAGGTATAGCAGCCCGATATTTTAGACTCACTTAGGGCATTTTCAATCCGCAAAAAATATTTTGCCTTGGTCTTAAACTACTTTTGCTCTCAATTTATTTTCCCCCAAATGATAGTGTCATTGCCATTCATAATATTGTGTGGGATACCGAATGCAAAATCTATGAGTGCTGAGTGCTGTTCTGTTCTATGTTAAGATCAACAAGGGATCACAGCAATGTGGAACGCCGTTTGGCTATTCCACATTGCTGTGAAACCACTTAGAGAAGCTTTGAAGCACCCAGAAATGTCATCAGCATTACTGAGAGAGGATAATCCATCCCTGAAAAAAAATTTGGGTTTGGTCGAAACTGAGTTTGAATACACGATCCTGTGTATGCAAGGCGGGCATGCTAACAATTGCACACCACGGTGGCTCCCAAAAAACTTGCTCGTGTACTGAACATATCGCTACAAATGGTGCAACACACAAAAATGAGCTTGGACTAAAGCCACTGAAATTCCATAAAGAACAGGAGCCAGTGGTTAGTTACCGAATTTGACCAATTACTGGATTTGGTTTTCTCCGTTTAGAGGCAATTCCAAACTAATGTGAACAAACATAAAGATCCCGTTTACTTGCCAAATAGGTCAGCTGAAACTTTGCCATAAGAACTCCCGAAATTATAGAGAAAGTGTCCTAAAAACGGTATTGAAGCAGACAAGCATTTCAGTTTGAGTCCCATTGACATGCCAATAGGACTCAGCACGCATCAACCACGAATGCCTTAAGAAGAAGTTCCTCGCTCCTCATCCGGACCTCCATCTTTTGGGCTTTTGCGCCTGGTGCAGTTTGGAAAGAAAGTTTGGCACTAAAAAATACCAAAGTGTCGAAGACGGCGCTCCCAGGGAATGAGCCAAAATACCTCAGAGTCACTTTAGTTCACCTTGAGATGCCCGTTTGAATGTCATAATTCGTGCCAAACTAAGATAGCCAATTCGAACAAATCTAAAGTGATTTCAAACTCAGTCAGTTACAAAAAAATGATTGAATTTTTAAATTTTTAATAAAAAATTAATTAATACAATCACGTTGTTAATCAAAAGAAAAACACAAAGTCAATTAAGGAAACCATTTAGAATAGTTACGTCTTTAGTTAAAACCAAGTATACACGGCCGTAAGTTCGGCCAGGCCGAATCTTATGTACCCTCCAACATGGATTGCATAGAAACTTGTACTAAAGACTGTCATCCACAATCGAATTACTTGGGTTGCGGTAACACTTGCCGATGACAAGGTATCTTAAAACTTCTTAACACCTTCTTATCAATTGTAAGTTAGTCCATACGGGGTATATATTAAACAAAAATAAAAAAGGCCGATTAAATACGTATACAATTAAGTTTGACAAAATTTTCTATAGAAATAAAATTTTGACAAAACTTTCTATAGCAATAAATGTTGACAAAATTTTCTACGAAAATAAAATCTTGACAAAATTTGTATAGTAATAAAATTTTGACAAAATTTTCTATAGAAATAAAATTTTGACAAAATTTTCTATAGAAATAAAATGTTGTCAAAATTTTGTATAGTAATAACATTTTGACAAAATTTTCTATAGTACTAAAATTTTGACAAAATTTTCTATAGTAATAAAATTTAGACAAAATTTTCTATACAAATAAAATTTTGGTAGATTATTTTTGGGGATAGGCTATATATATAACTATATACCTTTATGGACCAATTTTGGCATGGTTGTTAGCGGTCATATACTAGCGCAATGTACCAAATTTCACCACGTACCAAATTTCAACCGGATCGGATGAATTTTGCTCCTCCAAGAGCTCCGGAGGTCAAATCTGGGGATCGGTTTAAATGGGGGCTACATATAATCATGGACCGATATGGACCAATTTTTGCATGGTTGTTAGAGACCATATACTAAAACCACGTATCAAATTTCAACCAGATCGGATGAATTTTGCTCTTCCAAGGGGCTCCGGAGGTCAAATCTGGGGATCGGTTTATATGGGGGCTACATATAATTATGGCCCGATATGGATCAATTCCTGCATGCTTGTTAGAGACCATATACTAACACTACGTACCAAATTTCATCCGGAGGTCAAATCTGGGGATCGGTTTATATGGGGGCTATATATAATTAGGTACCGATGTGGACCAATTTTTGCGTAGTTGTTAGAGACCATGTACCAAATTTCAACCAGATCGGATGAAATTTGCTTCTCTTAGATGCTTCGCAATCCAAATCTGGTGATCGGTTTATGTGGGGGCTATATATAATTATGGACCGATATGGACCAATGTTTGCATTGTTGTTAGAGACAATGTACCAAATTTCAACCGGATCGGATGAATTTTGCTCTGAGCGTCGGTTTATGTGGGGCTATACGTAAAAGTGGTTCGATATGGTCCATTTCCAATACAATCCGACCTACATCAATAACAACTACTTGTGCCAAGTTTCAAGTCGCTAGCTTGATTCGTTCGGAAGTTAGCGTGATTTCAACAGACGGTTGGGCGGACATGCTTAGATCGGCTCAGAATTTCACCACGGCCCAGAATATATATACTTTATGGGGGGTCTTAGAGCAATATTTCGATGTGTTACAAACGGAATGACAAAGTTAATATACCCCCATCCTATGGTGGAGGGTATAAAAATTTAATCGATATCGATTCCAAAACTCAATGAACTGTATAACTGATTTAATTAAAAATTAAGTAGTTAATTGAGTTTTCAAATCGACATCAATTAAATTTTTAATTGAATCAATTAAAAATTAGTTGTGTTTTGCAAACAACATTAATTAATTTTTTAATCAAATATTTTTTTATACCCAATTAAACCTGTGATTGATACAATCAGTTCAAATGTTGAAGATATTTCAATGAAAAAATTGAGTCAATTAATTTCGTAATTGAATCATAATTTTTTTGTGTGTACATAGAAAAAATATCTCCAACATTTTTTTTAATTAAAAAATTAATTGATACAATTAACTTTTTAATCAAGATAGAAACATTAAGTTAATTATGTCAGTGATTGAAAATTTTTAAATTTTTAATTAAAAAATTATTTGATACAATTAACTTTTTAATCAAACTCCGAAGACAAAGTCATTTAAAGAAGGTAATGATTTTTTTTTTAATTTGTAATTAAAAATTTATTTTAAACAATCAATCTTTTAATCAAACTAAAAGCACAAAGTCAGTTAAAAAATTATTTGAAAATAGTTACGTTTGTAATTCAAAAAATATTGACTTTTACAACCAATATCAATTAAATTTTAATTGAATCAATTAAAACATTAATTTAAATTTCCTCATAAAATCAATTAATGTTAAAATCAAATAATATCCAATTAACACTGTGATTGATACTATAATTATCGTGATTGAAGACATTTGAATTAAAAAAGTAATTGGATCAATTAATTTCGCGATTGAATCCTAATTTTTGTGTGCAGTTCCCGTATACCTTCAACTGTATGAAATTTTGTGTTTGTTCCATTTATTTTTTCCTGTGAAATATGTATTGTGCTTTCAGAAAGATCTTTTTTGGCAATATTCAGTTTGAAAGGGAAATTCTGTTAACCAGTGTTAATATGTGTGAATTTTTGTCAATGGCACTTAAAACTTTGTTGCTAGTAGGTACATTTGGAAAATTAAAGGTGTTTTCCATAAGTTTCTATTTAATAGGCCAGCTTTTATAAGTTTACACATCTCTCCATCCAACATATCCCCGTCGACTATTTGCCTTCTCATCCCACTATCTAAATCGTTGGGGGCATCTGGGTAGCTATCTTCTCTCAGTCACCAAAGTCATATAGCCATGTTTTGTTAACTGCCAAAGGTACGGTTCGCTTCTGGGGTAATGGCACTTTACTTACTGTGGTTTCTCATCGTTTCTATTGCAAAGATAAAACCCATTTCAACTTCATTCTACCGATATTCCATCCACAGTTTTGTGGTTCATTGAAGTTTTAGGCTTTTAAGAACTTTTAAGGGTGTGTTTATGGTTAATAAAAGAAACCTGAAGATATCTTTCAACATCCAAGACACGAGTGACTATAGTCTCTTTGTGGTTACGAAAGAAAAGTGCTAACTGCAGACAAATTAATTTTAATTTCCCCATACAAAACAAAAATATTTAGTAGGTGGGGCAGACACAACACAACCCAAAACAGAGGTGGTGATGGTGATGCAACAATGGAAAGGTACGCAAGTTTCAAGCTAGGCAAATAGAAAACGAACTTAAGAAATGGGCCGAGTGTCGGGCAGATACGACTTCGATTGATTATCGATAAAAAAAATATGGAATAGGGTAGTAAACATTTGCTACGTTTTTATGGGTAATAAAATATGATAATGAATTAAAATGGGTTAAGCACCAATAACTTTAAGAAGCTTATATGTTGGGTTGGAAAAACTTAAGTTAAAAGGCAAACCTTATAGGCCTACAGTTATAATCAAAACTACTAGACTAAAAGTAAAATAAAATTAAAACATAAACCATAATTAAATCCATATGAATTTTTCCCAATAATACAATATAATCTATTCTAAACCGAGGGGATTATTGAAAGTCTTTGAAATGGCAAGGCAATCAAAAATTTCTATAGAGCAAGTTCTGCTAGATGTTGAAAAAGCTTTTGGTACTGTTTGGCATAATGGTTAAATTTACAAAATGCTGTTCTTTGTTGATATATTGTAATGGATCCCACCCACTCTACCATAAAAACAATAAAAACAGGATTTCCTCGGGGATCTGCACTTTTAATTAATACTCGTAAGCACCTCTTGTGTGAGTGTCCTGCATTTTGTGTAAGGCGTAAGCATATGCCCTCTAGCAACTGCGCAATACTTCGTCTAAATCGGTCCATGATTATTAATAGCCCCCATATAAACCCATCCCCGGAATTGACCTCAGGACCCTCGTGAAGGAATAAATTTCATTCGATTTTACTTCTGGAGCCTCATGGAAGAAAAAGTTTCATCCACTCGCATTGAATATGGCCTTCTAATTACTATACAAAAATTGGTTCATATCGGTGCATAATTATAGACACCTATATAGTAGGCAATTTAAAGAAGATCCCAGCAAAAAAAGAGCTTCCACAAAAGTAGTTTGGATCCCCAATCTGTGATCAGGAAGTAATAAATTTTCACTTAAAACGGCCTAAGGGATATTTAAAAAAAAAAAAAAAAACTAAACTAAAACAAACTCCATTTTTGGCAATAAGCATAAGCAAACTTTCAGCAGCAGTTTAACAAAGGCTTCTTTTCTGTCTACACATAAAATTTCTGCAAAAAGCATTCACATTATTTTTCATTTATCTCTATGTAGACGTTATGACACCAGCTGTCAGGCGTTTGTTTCACTTTACTAAAGAAAATCCAACATTTCATTATTAAAAGCGTAATTATTCAAGCCACTGCTAACTGTCAGATAGTAGCGGAAAAACTATTCTCCAAACTAATATGAATAAATTATAGCAACAGCTGATAATTATACTAACGGCCAAGGTTACTTTATCTATGACATAGTTGGGTATAATTATGAATACTTAACAAATTTGTTAATATGCAAAGCAACAACTTAGAGCGATTTTCATCTGATTTGTGTGAAAAAGATTTTTTAATTTATATTTACTAAAGTTTAATCAAATAAGTGCGAAAATTATTTAAATTTTACAATTTAATTATGTATTTTCATTTTTAATTTACTTATAATTTTACAGAATTATTATTGGTCTACAAGAAGAACACAGTTCAAAAATTGTTTCGAAGTGGTTTCATTACAATGTGGAACTCCGTTCGGACTCGGCTGTAAAAAGTAGGTCCATTGTCATTGAGTTTAATATAGAATCGGGCAGCTGTGGTATCACAATTAATTGAATAGTCTATGTGAGCCTGATATATCGGGTTGCCACTATACCTAACCTAACCTATCGCACAATGGCCACCAAAATCTCCGAATCTGAATTGCACGATTGCTCTCGAATCACAAATAATCTACCAAACTTTGGAGAATATTTTGCCACAAAAATTCAAAAATGTATTTCTTAGAAGACTGTCAAAGTTAAATATCTATAGAACATTTTGTCAAAATTTTATTTCTATAGAAAACTTTGTCAAAATGTTATTTTTATAGAAAATTTTGTCGAAATTTTATTTCTATAGAAAATTATGTCAAAATTTCATTTCTATAGAAAATTTTGTCAAAATTTTATTTCTATAGAAAATTTTGTCAAAATTTTATTTCTATAGAAAATTTTGTCAAAATTTTATTTCTATAGAAAATTTTGTCAAAATTTTATTTCTATAGAAAATTTGTACAAATTTTATTTCAGTAGAAAATTTCTATAGAAATTTTTTTCAAAATTTTATATCTTAGAAATATTTTTTTTCCAAAATTTTACCTCTATAGAAAATTTTGTCAAAATTTTATTTTTATAGAAAATTTTGTCAAAATTTCATTTCTATAGAAAATTTTGTCAAAATTTTATTTCTATACAAAATTTTATCAAAATGTTATTTTTATTGATAATTTAGTCAACATTTTATATAGATGTAAAATTTATTTCTATAGAAAACTATGTCATAATTTCATTTCTATAGAAAATTTTGTCAAAATTTTATTTCTATAGAAAATTTTGTCAAAATTTTATTTCTATAGAAAATGTGTAAAAATTTTATTTCTATAGAATATCTTATTTGTTTGCTTATTTATTTATTTATTACTTAATTTCTCATAATTACAAATTGTAATAAACTTATTCATAAGGGCACTAGCAACTAGAGCCTATCGGTCAGAAAATTTTGTCAAAATTTTATTTCTATAGAAAATTATGTCAAAATGATATTTCTATAGAAAATTTTGTCAACATTTTATTTCTATGGAAAATTTTGTCAAAAATTTACATCTATAGAAAATTTTGTCAAAATTTTATTTCTATAGAAAATTTGATCAAAATTTTATTTCTATAGAAAATTTTGTTAAAATTTTATTTCTATAGAAAATTTTGTCAAAATTTTACACCTATAGAAAATTTTGTCAAAATATCATTTCTATAGAAAATGTTGTCAAAATTTTATTTCTATAGAAAACTTTGTCAAAATGTTATTTTTACAGAAAATTTTGTCAAAATTTTTTTTCTATAGAAACCTTTCCCAAATTTTTATTTCTATGGAAAATTTTGTCAAAATTTTATTTCTATAGAAAATTTTGTCAAAATTTTATTTCTATAGATAATTTTGTCAAAATTTTATATCTATAGAAAATGTGTAATTTCTATACAAAATTTTGTCAAAATTTTAGACCTATAAAAATTTTGTCAACATTTTATTTCTATAGAAAATGTCACAATTTTATTTCTATAGAAAACTTTGTCAAAATTTTATTTCTATAGAAAATTTTGTCAAAATTTTATATCTATAGAAAATGTGTAAAGATTTTATTTGAATATAAAATTTTATTTGTTTGCTTATTTATTTATTTATTTAGTTATTACTTAATTTCCTATAATTAAAAATTGTAATAAACTTATTCATACGGGCACTAGCATCTAGAGCCTATCGGCCAGACAATTATGTCTAAATTTTATTTCTATAGAAAATTTTGTCAACATTTGACTTCTATAGAAAATTTTGTCAAAATTTTATTTCAATAGAAAATTTTATTTGTTTGCTTATTTATTTATTTATTTATTTATATATTTATTTATTTATTTATTTATTATTTAATTTTTTATAATTACAAATTGTAATAAACTTATTCATACGGTCACTAGCAACTAGAGCCTATCAGCCAGAAAATTATGTCAAAATTTTATTTCTATAGAAAATTTTGTCAACATTTGATTTCTATAGAAAATTTGATCAAAATTTTATTTATATAGAAACTTTTTTCAAAATTTTATTTCTATAGAAAATTTCGTCAAAATTTTATTTATATAGAAAATGTTGTCCAAATTTTATTTCTATAGAAAATTTTGTTTTCATGGAAAATATTGTCAAAATTTTATTTCTATAGAAAATTTTGTCAAAATTTTATTTCTATAGAAAAATTTGTCAAAGTTTTATTTCTCCAGAAAATTTTGTCAAAATTTTATTTCTATAGAAAATTGTGTCAAAATTTTATTTCTATACAAAATTGTGTCAAAATTTTATTTCTATAGAAAATTTTGTCAAAATTTATAGAAAATTTATAAAAAATCTATAGAAAATTTTGTTTCCATGGAAAATATTGTCAAAATTTTATTTCTATAGAAAATTTTGTCAAAATTTTGTCAAAATTATATTTCTATAGAAAAATTTGTCAAAGTTTTATTTCTATAGAAAAATTTGTCAAAGTTTTATTTCTCTAGAAAATTTTGTCAAAATTTTATTTCTATAGAAAATTGTGTCAAAATTTTATTTCTATACAAAATTGTGTCAAAATTTTATTTCTATAGAAAATTTTGTCAAAATTTTATTTCTATAGAAAATTTTGTTTCCATGGAAAATATTGTCAAAATTTTATTTCTATAGAAAATTTTCTCAAAATTTTATTTGTAGAGAAAAGTTTCTCAAAATTTATTTCTATAGAAAATCTTTCAAAATTTTATTTCTATAGAAAATTTTGTCAAAATTTTATTTCAACAGAAAATTTTATTTGTTTGCTTATTTATTTATTTATTTATTACTTAATTTCTTATAATTACAAATTCTAATAAACTTATTTATACGGGCACTAGCAACCAGAGGCTATCGGCCAGAAAATTATGTCAAAATGTTATTTCTATAGAAAATTTTGTCAACATTTGATTTCTATTGAAAATTTTGTCAAAATATTATTTTGAATTTCATTTCTATAAAAAAATTTGGTCAAAATGTTTTTTCTATAGAAAATTCTATTTGTTTATTTATTTATTTATTTATTTATTTATTTATTTATTTATTTATTTATTACTTAATTTAGTATAACTACAAATTGTAATATACTGATGTATACGGGCACTAGAAACTAGAGGCTATCGGCCAGAAAATTATGTCAAAATTTTATTTCTATAGAAAATTTTGTCAAAATTTTATTTCTATAGAAAATTGTGTCAAAATTTTATTTCCACCAAACAGTAAAAATATACCATTTTTGACAGAATTGTACCAACTGTGATCTCAATCCGTTGGACTTTTGCACCTGGGGTATTTTAGAGGTTGAGGTAAGCACTAATAAAATACACAAGTGTCACTCATATCAAGACGGCGCTTCGTCGGCAATGTGCAAAATACCGCAAAGGTACTTTCGTGTGTGCTTATAACGACTCTCCAACTTGATCCTAACTGCTCTTGACCTTTGCTACCATATGTTCCAATTTTGGAGGGTCTGTTTAATATAAGATTATAGAGCAATATGGACCAATTTTTTCATTATTTTAGAAAATACATTGTACCAAATTAGATACAATTTGTTCCTCCAATAGGTCCAAAAGCCAATTGGAGCCAATATCCAATCATCCAAGAGGATCCGGAAGTCAAATCTGGGGATAGGTTCATATGGGATCTACACACAATTAACGACTGATATGGAGCAATTTTTGCATGGTTGGAATAAATTTAAATCACGTCCAAATTTTAAACAGACGGACGGGCATAGCTATTTCGACTCAGAATTTGACCACAGTCCAGAGTATATATACTGAATGGGGTCCGAGATCAATACATCACAATATATTTTACCAACCGAATGACAAAGTTAGTATACCCTCCATCATAGGATGGATAGATAACACCCACCCTGTATAGTGTGTAATAATTGTTTATGACTGGGGTCATTGAATTTAATTTATAAATATACTATTGAATTTATTGATACTCGGATCAATAACAATAAGGTTTTCTATATATTTCCATGGAATATGAACTTTTTCACCTTGGCTATTAACCTGTTGTTCTAAGAAATAAAAACATTTCCTTTCAATTCTGTCGACATGTTACAATGGTACAGCAGAGCACATAGACTGGATAGGAAAACGAAAACGACGCAATAACCTTATATTGTTTTGTTTGAACAAAACTTTAGTTTTAGTTTAGATAGGATGGTCGTCTTTGTTTTTCACTTGAAGTTGTGATGTTTATTCTTCACCTTGCGTTAGTTTTGCAATTTTCAAGACACAGTAGCACAACATCATCAGAAACTATGACGACCCTATATCTTCAGCATCTTCATTGATTTTCTATTTTCTTCTTTTTACCTTCTCCATTGAAGTTGTGTGTAATTTACCTCAGCCTTAGTTCAAAGAAATGATGTTTGAAACCCCTTTTTTTTGTTGGCGCATAGTAACTTGTTTACTATTGTCTTCACTAGGAAATCCATTTGTTTGATCATCATCTTTGTCCTGGCGTTTGTTGTATGACCAAAGAGCCCATCTACATTGATGGGAAAAGGAATAGAAATAAAACATTGGAAAATTGTTTTCATCTGTATTGTTAGGTTTTCCAATTACTATCCCAAGATTTCTATGCACTGCAGTAAGAATGATGCTACTGCTGTCTTACAATTGTCTAATCGTTATCAACATATGTATATAAGTTTGTTATATACATGAGTTTGTATAATGGATTTGCCATCCTTTACAGTTGAAATCTATTGAAAAAATAGATGATTATTTTATGTTTGCCCAGCAATCAAAACAATTTTGATACTCCAATACGAGGATCAACCCAGGTGGGGAGAATATCGTAAACAAATCTAATTCTACAATAGAATTTTCAGTAAGTTACTGAGGGATAAGAGATAAGTAACATAAGATGGATAAATATCACAAGGTGCTGCTGGTTTCTATTTTTAGCCCAATGAAGATGGATTTGTTTCTTATGGTCGCAAAAAGCAAAGCGCCAATTTTCCAGAATAAGTAAATATAGACTTAAGTTCGGCCGGGCCGAATCTTAAATTCCACGACCATGAATCATAAAATATAATAAAAATAAAGAATTTTATTTAAACTGAAAAAGATCGAATAAGAAACAAAATAAATCAACATAAAATATAATTCTTTCTTCTGAAAACACTTTGCGGGTTACTTGCAAACCCAGCAAAAAAATTGGAAGTTGTTCCACAAACATTTCTTTTATAGCGCATCCTGGAATCCCCCATCAATTTGTTTCCACTTCCGATGCAGTCTTTTTGGATAAGTCCACAAACATTTCTTTTAAAGCACATCCCGGGATCCTCTATCAATTTTTTCCACTTCCGATGCAGTCCTTTTGCACAAGTCTTAGAAAGTACGGAATTAGGCCGTTTTAAGTGAAAATTTATGTTTTGTACAATAAAATTTCGCAAAAATGGAATAGAAAATCAATAAAAAAATAATAAAAAAACATAAAAAATTCATCCTCGCTGAGATTTGAACATATGCTGTTTGACTTTTTCACTTCCAAGGAAGTTCTTTTGAGAAGATTTTGCAAATTACGATAGTTTTTAATTTTTGTTGATTTTTAATGGAAAAAATAAATTCATACACAAAAATATATATAAAAAAATAAAAAATAAAAACAGATTATAATTTTTTAGAAAAATATTTAAGAAAAAAACTTGCCGCTGGTGAGATATGAACCAATGTTCATTATTTTTTCATTTATAATAATAAAGAACATCTCAGGAAGTAGTTAGAATGTCATGCCGTGGTGTCATATTAGGTATGAATAGATGTTTTGATGCATTGTGTTCAATGGCGTTTGTGGCTGAGTGTGCTAAAGCGTTCTGTTGTGGTGCCAATAGACCCAGGTTCAACCCCCGTGGAAGTGAAGAATTTTTAAAAATTAGATAATAAGAAAATAAAAGTGTAACCAAAAATACTGATAAAAATAAAACGCGAAATTGAAAAAAAACATATTTTTGGTTTTTTAGCTTTTTAAATTTTTTCATTCAAATGAACTTCCAAGGCACAACTTCAAAAGAAATGCAAAGGATCCAAAAATGTAGTACTTCCGTCCTATGACAACCCAGCAAAAACAATTTGGAAGTTCTTCCAAAGGCACAACTTTAAAAGCACTTGCAAAAGATGTACTCGCAAAGATGTTCTTTATTTCAACTACACGGAAGTTCTTTTAATTCAAATACTATTCAACTCGCTTTTTTCTTATTTTTTAGTGGGTATATTTATTTTTTTGTTTCAAAAAGGTTAATACCAGAGTAAGCTTTAATAAAATGGTACAAATTATTGAAATTTTGTCGAAAAAAATCTAAATCCATTTAAATAATATTGCGAAATTTTCAAAATATTTTAATTCAAACGATTCGGACAAGCGTTAGAATGCTTTAAAAATTATAAAAACTTATACAAATTCTTCATTTGTCAAAATATAACAACATTTTTTAATTCACATCCAAAACACTGAATTTGAATCACCGAGTAAGAAGTGATGGAAATTCAGTGCAACGACTGTTGAAATGGTGGACATCCGTCCTGTGACAAGCCCGTGTTAAATCCATCGCTTCTGCGCCAATTTTACACTACTTTCGGATCCAATAAAAACATGTTCACTACTTTTTCGGCGACGCTTTTTTACTGGGAAGCCCAAGTAAAATTCATTGGAGATGAAGCAAGTTTACACTACTTCCGGATCACAAATTGGGGATCCAAAATACTTTTTTGGAAGCTCTTTTTTCGCTGGGAATATATAGAATTTCAGGTGGATTTTATGACATACTCTGCCAAGCCAACATATATACCAAAATGGAAATCGGGCGACTTAACACATGGAGCGATCCACGCCATATTTGCTACACCTCCCAGCAAAAAAAAATTTGGAAGTTCTTCTCAAGGCACAACTTTAAAAGAACTTCTTTATTTTAACTGCACAGGAAGTTCATTCGAGTCAATTTCGTTATAATTTTTTTTTTTATATTTTTAATAGGAAATTTATTTTTTATTTGTTCTGTTTCGAATAGGTTAAAAACAGATTAAGAATTAACAAAATGGTACAAATTATTTAAATTTAGCCGAAAAAATGCTAAATCCTTTGTAGAAAAATTTCGAATTTTTGAAAATATTTGATCACAACAGTTCCAGACAAGCGTTCCAAAAAAATCTGGAAGTTCTTCTTAAGGCACAACTTTAAAAGCACTTCCAAAAATGTCGTCCCAAAGATGTTCTTTATTTTAATTGCACAGGAAGTTAATTTGAGTAAATTTTTTATAACTCGCTTTTTTCATATTTTTAATGGGAAATTTAAAATTTTATTATTTCAAATGAGTTAAGAATAGATTAACAGTTAATAAAATAGTGCAAATTATTTAAATTTTGCCGAAAAAATGTTAAATCCTTTCTAGAAAATTTGCGAATTTTTGAAAATATTTGATGTCAAACGTTTCAGACATGCGTTATAATGGCTTAAAAAGTCATAAAAAAAAATTTTAAAAATTATTTATTTGTCAAAATATCACAAAAAATCTTAATTCACATCCAAAACACTGAATTCGCCTCACACCTTAAGAAGTGATTCAAATTCAGTGCAGCGGCTGTTGAAATAGTGGACATCCGTCCTCTGACAAGCCCATGTTAAATTCATCGCTTCTGCATCAATTTGGCACCACTTCCGGATCCAAAAAGAACATTTTCACTACTTTTTTGGAGACGCTTTTTTTGTTGGGCTATTTACGGACCTAACTTACCTCTATATTTCGTATTTCAGGCAAATCGGATAAAAATTTGGATGTCTAGACGCTCAAGAAGTCTATATGGGGGCTATATAAAACCATGGGCCGATACACACCATATCCGGCAAGTACCTCTCGATTTTGAATTTCATGCAAATCGGATAAAAATTCCGGTGTTTAGAAGTCCAAGAGGTCAAATAAGGAGATCAGGCTGTAGACCAAATCACTCCATATTCGGCACACTTAGATTTTGAAAGTCAGGCAAATCGGATAAAAATTGGTCGATTAGTATGGAGGCTATATCAAAATCTGAACCAATATAGCTTATCTTCGAACTTGACCTGCATGCAGACAAAAATGCAGCATTCATTATTGAAGACTGTATGTTGTTACGACAGACGGACATGGTTACATCGTCTTAGAATTACTCCTACAAGCGAGAACTGAGAAAGGCTGAGCATAACTCTTATGATGATTACTGCAATGATTACTGCAGCAGTATTGAGAATACGTCCGAGGCTTCCAGACTACGGAAGGTTCTAGCATCCACCAACTCCGCTCCAGGTTTCATTAAAATATCGGGGGACAATTGGACAACGTCCAGTGAGGAGATGCTGGAGGTACTATTGGACACATATTCTCCTGGAAATCAGACGGTTGAACGATGTACTGACGGTGCCACAGTTGCTCAGCGGTCCTTTCCTGTCGAGGAAATTGTATGGGAAACTAGAATAAGATGGGCGCTAAATAGCTTTGGACCATTCAAATCCCCCGGACCTGATGGAATTACTCCGGCGGAGTTACAAGCAGTAACGGACAAAGTTATCCCCTGGTTGTCGGCGATATATAAAGGATGTATCAACTTATCATATATCCCAGGAAAGTGGAGGGAAACAAAAGTTGTTTTCATACCTAAAGCGGGAAAAGCATCTCACTCGAGGGCGAAGGATTTCCGACCAATCAGCTTATCCTCATTCCTACTTAAGACTCTGGAGAGGATAATAGATATTTATCTTAGAACTAGCATCGATTCAAGTTTGTTCTTGAAACGACAGCATGCATACTCGAAGGGCAGGTCTACTGAGACCGCATTACTTGAACTAGTCAGCTTTATTGAAAGCTCACTATCTGTCAAAGAATACACAAGCGTTTCTAGACATCGAAGGGGCGTTCAACAATGTCCATCCGAGCTCCATATTAAATGGACTGACAACTCTGAATGTTGATCCATGTATACTTAGGCTGTTAGATGAACTGCTAATGAAGAGACGTATTTCAGCCACACTAGGACAAGCAAACATTCAAAGATATGTGAACAGAGGCACTCCCCAAGGAGGAGTTCTATCACCTCTTCTTTGGAATGTTGCTATAAATAACCTTCTGGTTACCCTAGAAAAAGAAAGGATAAAAGTGGTTTCATACGCAGATGATGTGGCTCTGGCAGTCAGGGGAAAATTCCCATCCACAATGGTCTTGGGGTAAATCCTGCAAAGACAGAATTAGTCATGTACTGCAAAGATCGCAAAACTCCCACGGTTAGGCCTATTTTCTTAGGGGGTATTAAAATTCCCTTTGGTGAGTGTGCAAAATACCTTGGCGTTATTTTGGACAGGAAGCTGAACTTTAAGCTTAATATTGAAGAAAGGGCGAGAAACGCAACGGTAGCTTTGTACTCGTGCAAAAAGGCAATAGGAAAAAAGTGGGGACTAAAACCAAAAATTGTGCATTGGCTATACACGGCAGTGGTTAGACCTATAATGCTATATGGTGTTGTAGTCTGGTGGCGGGCACTTCAGAAACCGACTTGTTTAGATAAAGTTTAGCGTATGGCGTGTTTGTGTATTTCAGACGCATTCAGCAAGACAGGAACAAATTCCCTTAATGTCATGTTGCATCTATTGCCTTTAGACATTTTGGCCAAACAGTCAGCTGCAACAACGGCTGTGCGGTTGCGCGAGCTATCGCTGTGGTCGGAAAAGGTTACGGTCACAGTTCTGTCCTCAAAATAATGTCAGATGTGCCTAACGTAGTGGATTACACTTTGGCGAGTCCACTTTTCGACTAAAAGTTTGAGACTCTAATCCCCAACAGTGAGGCGTGGTGCTCACAGAGCCCGGGGAGTAAAGAATATATAGATTTCTACACTGATGGCTCCAAATTGGATGGACAAGTGGATTTCGGAGTATATTCTAATGATCTGGAACTTCGAATAGCGAAAAGATTACCTAATCACTGTAGTGTTTTTCAGGCTGAAATATTAGCAATAAGAGAGGTGGCGAATTGGCTGAGAAGTAATGTTCCAAAAAATGTGGGCATTAATATATACTCAGACAGTCAACCTGCAATAAAATCCTTGGACTCTGTGTTCCTCAACTCGAAAACGGCCATCGACTGCCGCAAATCTCTCAATGAGATGGCTGAGCAGTACAATATTCACCTAATATGAGAGCCTGGCCATAGGAACATACCGGGGAACTGCGAAGCGGATGAGTTGGCAAGGCTAGGGACTACCTTACATATTACTAGAATTTGTTGGTATGCCCCTAGCTACCTGCAAGCTCATGCTGCGTGAGAAGGCTGTTATGATGGCAAATGTTCGATGGGAGAATTGCAAGGGTTGTAACGACACCAAGCAAATTTGGCCCCATTTCAACTTAAACCGCACACTCCTGATATCTGTTATAACGGGTCGCTGCCTGATAGGCGATTTTGCGAAAACTATTGGCGCTAAGTATAATGACTATTGTATGAGCTGTCATGATGCGGAGGAAAAGGAATCAATTAAACACCTCTTGTGTGAGTGTCCTGCATTTTGTGTAAAGCGCAAGCAACCTTTAGGAGCATATAGCTTCAGATTACTGGCGGATCTGGAAAACGTTAACTTAAGCAGTCTGCTAATATTTTTGGAACAATCTGGTTGGTTCAGCGAAGAAAAATAATCGAGAAGGTTCAACGGTTAAAACTAGAAGTTCCCATATGTAATAGGTACTTTTAGTTAATGTGGTATCACAATGGACGGAATAGTCTAAGTGAGCCTGAATCTTAATCGGGCTGCCACTTTAACCTAACCTAACCTATTGTCTTGGATAGTGCTACAATTTCGCCATCTGCCTTCGTATAACCCTGACAAACAAATGTCTGTATATAATTATCCATTTTCAAGTGCAAATGTACTTTAAAATTGAAGATAATGTTGTTGCCACCCTTCGTCTATTCATAGGCCATCTCTTTTTTGGGGTTTCCTTCTATCATAGATCATGTTCAAAAACATACTACCAACCAGTTTACTAAGGCCACATTCACTGAAGCATGTCTTTGAATGCCAAAGAATATGGATGTTAAGAACAAAAACACTGGCATTACAAAACAAATAGTGGATCTGGATGTTGTCGCCGATATGGTTGATAAAACTCCCCTCCAGGCATAGACGTACGCAAAGCTGCATTGTGTATTTGATCTCCCTCTTCTCTAACTCACTCTCTCTGTCTCTATCCAACAACTTTTTCAAAAAGAGGCAACTCTAAAGACTTCCAAGTTTATTTAGAGATGGATGATTCATTATAATGCTCACCACAGGCACCAGGAGGTCGTTTACGGGATGATTTTCTTTATTTCTCTGGTTTTATTTGGTCTAACCGTGCAAATTTTCTTGTTTGGCTTCTTTGTTTATGCTTTGGTGAGTGTGCGAGATTTCTTTTCTTAGGACAATTTTAAAACAGCTGATTTAGTTTTTTTTTCTCGTTGGCTTAAATTTTTGGTGTGCTTATACTTTGGTTGTTTGTGATGATGTTTACGAAATTCGTTAAGGCTTTCGTATAGAAAAATTATGGTGATGTCACCATTTTTAATACACTATCTTACAAGAGACCTACATCGCTTCATGCAATCTTTACCATACACAACGCAACACGCCATTAAAGAAAATGTAAATTTATTTTTGAAAATTTTAATTAAAAAGTTAATACTTTTTGTTAAATTTAGGAACATTTATTAAGAATAATACATTTTTATACCCACCACCGTAAAATGGGGACGGGAGTATAATAAGTTTGTCATTCAGTTTGTAACACATCGAAATATCGATTTCCGACTATATAAAGTAACATGTATGTATTCTTGATCAGGGAGAAATTCTAAGACGATATAACCATGTCCGTCTGCCTGTCTGTTGTAATCACGCTACAGTCTTCAATAATGAGCAATCGTGCTGAAATTTTGCACAAACTCGTCTTTTGTCTGCCAAGTTTGAAGATGGACTATATCGGTCCAGGTTTTGATATAGTCCCCATATAAACCGACCTCCCGATTTGGGGTCTTGGACTTATAAAAACTATAGTTTTTATCCAATTCAACTGAAATTGGAAATCTAGTGGCATCTTAGGACCATAAAAATGTGTGCCGAAAATGGTGAGTATCGGTCCATGTTTTGATATAGCCCCCATATAGACCGAACTCCATATTTTACTTCTTGTGCTTATAGAAACCGTAGTTTTTATCCAGTTTACATAAAATTTAAAATCTAAAATTATTTTAGGACCATAAAGAGGTGCGCCTAAAATTGGAAATCTAGAGGTATTGTTATACCACAAATACATGTACCGAAAATGGCGTGTATTGGTCCATGTTTTGGTATATCCCTCATATAGACCGACCTCCAGATTTTACTTCTTGGACTTATAGAAGCCGTAGTTTTTATCCAAATTGACATAATATTTGAAATCTAGAACTAGTTTAGGACCATTAAGAGATGCTCCGAAAACGGTGAGTATCGGTCAATGTTTTAGTATAGCACCAAATATAGACCGATCTTCCGATTTGACTCCTAGAAACTGTAGCTTTTATCCGATTTACCTGAAATTGTAAATATACTTGAATTTTAGACTCACAAAAACGTATATCGGATTTAGGTTTTATCGGTCCATTTGGTAAGGCCGATTTCACTTCTTGAGGGTATAGAAGGCACACTGATCATGAAAATTGCTTGAAACTGAATGTAAAATTTCCATATTTTTCTTCTCGTAGTCATTTAAATAATGGGGGTGAAGATCTACAGATTCTAGATTTCATAATTTTCTTGCACACTTACAAAAGATGTTAATGATTCCTTCAAAACTCAAACAAAAATGGTTCAGAATCTGATATAGTGATCTTCTTTAAATCTTTAAATTTATCTTCGAGAATTGTACTAGTTGAACTGGTCTGTTTGGGAGAATATCTGTCATCAAAATCGAAGGAAACTATAATATTCATGATAGTGATTCATGGTGATGGGTATTTAAGATTCGGCCCGGCCGAACTTACTCCTGTATATACTTGTTTCTGCTACTTTTCTTCTCAAACATGACATTTTCTTATGCGAAGGTCAAGATGGACACAATTTAAGTAAAATTTACACATTTCAGTACAGTGTAAAAATAATAAAAAATATTAACTATTTTGTACGAATTTAGTACAATGGATTGTCAGAGGAGCAAAGTACTCCAATTAGGGGTTAATTTGAATGACTAAATTTAAAACTAAAACAAGTATATACGGCCGTAAGTTCGGCCAGGCCGAAGCTTATGTACCCTCCATCATGGATTGCGTAGAAACTTCATCTAAACACTGCCATCCACAATCGAATTACTTAAGTTGCGGTAACGCTTGCCGATGCCAAGGTATCTTAAAACCTCCTAACACCATCTTCTAAATTGTATGTAAGTCCATACGTGGTATATATTAAATCAAAAAAGATCGATCCAATACGTATATAATTCAGTTTGACAAAGTAGACATAAAATTTTGACAAAATTTTCTACAGAAAAAAATTTTAACAAAATTTTCTATAGAAATAAAATTTTCACAAAATTTTCTATAGAAATAAAAATTTTGACAAAATTTTCTATAGAAAGAACATTTTGACAAAAATTTCTACAGAAATAAAATTTTAACAAAATTTTCTATAGAAATAAACTTTTGACAAAATTTTCTATAGAAATAAACTTTTGACAAAATTTTCTATAGAAATAAAATCTTGGTAGATTATTTTTGGCTCGAGTGGCAACCATGAGTATGAACCGATAAAAATTTTAACAAAATTTTCTATAGAAATAAAATTTTGACAAAATTTTCTATAGAAATAAAATTTTGACAATGATGAAAATTTTATTATGAACCGAATAAAATTTTAACAAAACTTTCTCTAGAAATAAAATTTTGACAAAATTTTCTATAGAAATAAAATTTTGACAAAATTTTCTATAGAAATAATATTTTGGTAGATTATTTTTGGCTCTAGTGGCAACCATGATTATGAACCGATATGGACCAATTTTGGTATTGTTGTTAGCGGCCATATACTAACACCACGTGCCTAATTTGAACCGGATCGGGTGAATTTTGCTCCTCCAAGAGGCTCCGGAGGTCAAATCTGGAGAATGTTTTATATGGGGGCTATATATAATTATGGACCGATATGGACCAATCCTGGCACGGTTGTTAAATATCATATACTAACACCATGTTCCAAATTACAACCGGATTGGATGAAATTTGCTTCTCTTGGAGACTTGGCAAGCCAAATCTGGGGATCGGTTTATATGGGGGCTATATATAATTATGAACCGATGTGGGCCAATTTTTGCGTGATTGTTAGAGACCATATACCAATATCATGTACCAAATTTCAGGCGGATCGGATGAAATTTGCTTCTCTTTGAGGCTCCGCAACCCAAATCTGGGGATCGGTTTATATGGGCGCCATATATAATTATGGACCGATGTGGACCAATTTTTGCACGGTTGTTAGAGACCATATACCAATACCATGAACCAAATTTCAGCCGGATCGGATGCAATTTGCTCCCCTTTGAGGCTTCGCAAGCCAAATCTGGAGATCGGTTTATATGGGGTCTATATATAATTATGAACCGATGTGGACCAATTTTAGCATGGTTGTTAGAGACCATATACCAACATCATGTACCAAATTTCAGGCGGATCGGATGAAATTTGCTTCTCTTTGAGGCTCCGCAACCCAAATCTGGGGATCGGTTTATATGGGGGCTATATATATTTAAGGACCGATATGGACCAATCTTTGCATGGTTGTTAGAAACCATATACCAACATCATGTTCCAAATTTCAGCCGGATCGGATGAAATTTTCTTCTCTTTGAGGCTCCGCAAGCCAAATCTGGGGACCGGTTTATATGGGGGCTATATATAATTATGGACCGATGTGAACCAATTTTTGCATGGTTGTTAGAGACCATATACCAACACCATGTACCAAGTTTCAGCCGGATCGGATGAAATATGCTTCTCTTTTAGGCTCCGCAAGCCAAATCTGGAGATCGGTTTATATGGGGGCTATATATAATTATGGACCGATGTGAACCAATTTCTGCATGGTTGTTAGAGACCATATACCAACACCATGTACCAAATTTCAGCCGGATCGGATAAAATATGCTTCTGTTAGAGGCTCCACAAGCCAAATCTGAGGGTCCCTTTATATGGGGGCTATACGTAAAAGTGGACCGATATGGCCCATTTTCAATACCATCCGACCTACATCGATAACAACTACTTGTGCCAAGTTTCAAGTCGATAGCTTGTTTCGTTCGGAAGTTAGCGTGATTTCAACAGATGGACGGACGGACACGCTTAGATCGACTCAGAATTTCACCACGACCAAGAATATATATACTTTATGGTGTCTTAGAGCAATATTTCGATGTGTTACAAACGGAATGACAAAGTTAATATACCCCCATCCTATGATGGAGGGTATAAAAGCTTAACCAATATCACTTTGTATTATAAAAGAAAATGATACAAATAACAAGCCTATACAGCCGTAAGTTCGTTCTGGCAGAATCTTAAATACCCTCTACCACCCTGAAAAAAATATTGCTGTGAGGATTAAGATTTCATGACCTTAAAATACGAATACAAATTTTGCTTAGCATGGAAGACGTATTTATCTGACATAAAGTTGTTTTCCTTGCCCAAAAGTCGATACCCTTTTTGATAAAGTCATCTTGTCCTGTATAGTTAAGTGATTCGACTTAAAAACTGGGTATCCTAAAATGATTCTCCGCTTCGTTGGCTCGGAATCAGTACCAAAATCATTAGTGTAGAGACAAAATCTTTGGAACCGGGCATGCTTCTTTTTCAGTTCTTGTCCCACTATTGGCACTTAATTTGCTGCAACCTACTAACACATATCTTCTCTTCAATGCTAAATTTTTAATGAAAACCAGTGTAACTAAACGAGCAAAAATAATTAACAGCACGTACAAAGCAAACAGCTGCACATCTTTCCACCATATGGACGGCAAGAAATTGCACCACAGTTTTTCTTTCTTTTTCTACTCTACTCCTTTGACCGTAATTTGCAATTCTATGCAAAATTAGTCCTAAGCAATTTTTTGGTCATTTAGATCAGTGAAAAAAAACGCATGTGACTAAGTCGCGTGTAGACAGTGAAATCATCCACAAAAAGGTGAACAACCAACCATGGTAATAAATTTTAAATTGAGCAAATTATTCTTTGAAAATAGGCAAAACCAATTAAAGAAAAGAATACAAAGTATGAATATTTTAGATCATCAGCATGAAGCATGACTAAGATAACCATAAAGCAAAACAAATTACCATAAAAAGAGAGCTTTTAAGAGAAAACCACTATTGTAAATTAAGACAATTTTGTTTAGACCGTAAGGATGGAAAACATTTGAAGTTTGTTAACAAAAAAATTATAACGGGGTAAAGTTTCAAGGATCTTCTCCCTAATTTAATTGCACTTAAGCTTACGTATTTGGTTTTTTAATGCATATTTAGCTAAGTTTGGCTAGGTCCAGCAAAAAGTTGCTTCACAACTATTACTTTTTTGCATATTCAGGGATCGTCTTTTCTTCTTTTTTACTTTCGATTTAGGTCTTTTGGACAAGTCTTAAACATTGTGCTTTTTAGTAATTTTAAGCAAAAAAACTATTTTAGTTACAGCAAAGAATAGAAAGTCAATACAAATGTAAACACTACACTGAAAAAAAAAACATGCTCGGTTCCAAAGATTTTGTGTTTACTTTAACAATTTTGGTATTGATTCCGAGCCAAAGAAGCGGAGAATAAAAACAAGTATATACGGCCGTAAGTTCGGCCAGGCCGAATCTTATGTACCCTCTCCCATAGAATGCGTAGAAACTTCTACGAAAGACTGTCATCCACAATCGAATTACTTGGGTTGTGGTATCTTAAAACTTCTTAACATCGTTTTCTAAATTGTGAGTTAGTCCATACGTGGTATATATTACACAAAAAAAGTTATGTATAGTTAAGTCTACAAATAATTACGAATCGATATGGACTTTTGCACGGTACGTAGAGAGCCAGAATTGAAATATGGATTAATTTTTGTGTGATTGGGGATCGATTTATCTGAGGGCTATATATATAACTATAGACCGATATGGACCCAGTTGGGCATGGTTGTTAACGGCTATATACTAGCACAATGTACCAAATTTCAACTGACTGGGATGAAATTTGCTCCTCCAAGAGGCTCCAAAACCAAATATCGGGATCGGTTTATATGGGGGCTATATATGATTATGGACTGATATGGACCACTTTTGGCATGGTTGTTAAATATCATATACTACCACCACGTACCAAATTTCAACCAGATCGGATGAATTTTGCTTCTCCAAAAGGCGCCAGAGGTCAAGTCTGGGGATCGGTTTATATGGGGGGTATATATAATTATGGACTTCTATGAACCAATTCCTGCATGGTTTTTGGATACCATATACTAACATCACGTACCAAATTTCAACCGAATCGGATGAATTTTGCTCTTCCAAGAGGCTCCGAAGGTCAAATCTGGGGATCGGTTTATATGGGGCCTATACAGAATTATTGAATGATTTCGACCAATTTTTGCATGGGTGTTTGAGACCATATATTAACACCACGTACCAAATTTCAACTGAATCAGATGAATTTTGGTCTTCAAAGAGGCTCCGAAGGTTAAATCTGGTGATCGGTTTATATGGGGGCTATATATAATTATGCACCAATGTGGACCAATTTTTGCATGGTCATTAGAGACCATATACTAACACCATGTACCAATTTTCAGCCGGATCGGATGAAATTTGCTTCTTTTAGAGGCTCCGCAAGCCAATAAGGGGGCTATATGTAATTATGGACCGATGTAGACCAATTTTTGCATGGTTTTTAGAGACCATACACTAACACCCTGTACCAAATTTCAGCCGGATCGGATGAAATTTGCTTCTCTTAGAGCAATCGCAAGCCAAATTTGGGGATCCGTTTATATGGGGGCTATACGTACAAGTGGACCGATATGGCCCATTTGCAGTACCATCCGACCTACATCAATAACAACTACTTGTGCCAAGTTTCAACTCGATAGCTTGTTTCGTTCGGAAGTTAGCGTGATTTCAACAGACGGACGGACGAACATGCTAAGATCGACTCAGAATTTCACCACGACCCAGAATATATATACTTTATGGGGTCTTAGAGCAATATTTCGATGTGTTACAAACGGAATGACTAAGTTATTATACCCCCCATCCTATGGTGGAGGGTATAAAATGGTCCTTAAATTTACTGCTTTAAACATTGACTAATGGCGATTTCGATTGGGAAAAAATGTGCAACATTTACGAAATTGATTGCCACATATGAAGGACACTGTCATAGATTTTGGATCCTGTATCCCTCAAAATGTTATGAATTAATAATAACTTTGGAATGACACTATCATTTGGGCGAAAATACAATGAGGGGAAAGTAGTGTAACACCAAGGCAACATATTTTTTGCGAAACGAAAACGCCCTAAGATTTTTCATCTTTGGTTTACATTTTTTTGGAATTAAGAAAACATTTTTTACGTCAATGTTTCTGGTATAGTTTGGATTTTAAACTGTCAAAATCTTTGGATCCAAGCAAACACTTTTTTTTTGTGTGTAGACACTTAAACATCTGTAGCGAATGCCCAGACTGATAGCATATCAGAGGGATTGGACAGGTATGATTGTCCATATGGTCGTACTTCAGTCGAAGATTCTTTACAATTTACTACTATCTCAGTTATACGTTGTAATTGTTATAAACTAAAATGAAGAAATAATTAAGTTAATTCATAAATTTGTTATTTTTGTTTTTAGGAAATAAGTCCCCAAAATATTGATATATAAAATATTTATATATAAATAGATACATTTTATTTTGCATTTCAGGGATTTATTTCATTTTTTGGGCCATAATTTGCTAAAATATTTTTGTGATTTATTTTATAATGAAATAAGTCTCCAATTATGGGAACTTATTTCATTTGTGGTTTTGGAAACTGGGGTATTATATAGTTTGGTATAATGCCGGCTTAATGTGCTCAGAAATCAGATATGTGTCTTTTGTGGGGCTATGTCTGTTGAAAGCATTCAAGGTGACAATTAGTCATACTTTTAATTTGGACTATTAAATTCCCTACTATTTTATTTTATTCCTTTCATGAAAAACATTTGTTTGTCATTTTTCCCCTAAGACAATTGTTTTACATACCACCACAACTAGCTACAACAGAAAATATGTATTCGCAGCATTTGCAGTTGTGCAGTTTGCCAGACAGACATCCATTCGGCCAACAAATTGCTTCAACTCTTAGTCACTCCATTCAGGTTGTGACGTTTTGTGGCGTCTGCTATTGGTACTGGTGCTTGGCTCTTTGACTTTTTACTGTAAATAAATAAATATATATTTTTGTTTTTCCGTTTTACTGCGAAGATCATTCACCTCATAATTGTGGCAATTTATTTTGTATCTTTTGAAGTGGTTGTATGAACACATGTTCATATGTGTATATTGCATTTAAGTTTATGAGGTTTTTTACTTATACGTTTGACATACTCCTGCATAATTTTAATTGATTTCTAACGTGAATCACTAAGTGACTTTAATGATGAGTTAACATCATATTTGATTCATTACATATGCCGTAGATAACTTGAAGTGGAAAGGCAAACAGTTTTCAAATTGAATTGCACAACCTTTTTTTTTTGAAAATTTGGCAAGCAGGATTATATCGATAAATTATTGAAATTTGTTTATCTGACATTTAAAATAAAATTCATTCAGTGACATTTTCCCCAAATGTTTGCAATGGGAAATCTTTTGATAAATGATAAAATAAGCAAACTATGCGAACTATATTTGTTGAACAAGTGTCTCATATACAACTTTGTTTGAGCCTAGGTTAAGTTGGATTGGGTTATGTAGCAACCTCTGACTTGAGGATCACTTAGATCATTGTAATCCCTTAACTAAAAATATCAACTATTTTTAGGCATTTCCAGTCTTAGCGTTGAACCCAGCCTCTTTGTCTCTTGAATAAATGCGAATGTTTCAAGGTCCGCTAGTTTTCTAAAGCTATACGCACTCAAAGTTCGCTCACGCTTTACGCATAAATCGTAGCAACTCATAAATTAGTAATTGTACTTCACAATATTTACGAATTAAACTAGGAGGGACTACATTTTCTGTGAGTATTCTCAACCATTATATCGATTTTGGGCTTTGGAAATGATTCTGGAGTTTTGTACTCCAAGTAATATCTCTAACCGGTCGACAGATAGATATGGGAGAAATATGGGAGAAATGTTAATATTTTGCATTTTGAATTGAGTGATATTGTGAGATTTCACAAATAAAAACTGAAATTTATTTAGTTCCAAAGATTTTCATATTGATTAAAAAATAATTACAATAATTGTTTAGGGCCCCATTTAGCTTTAAATCTAGGATCAATAAAATTAAAATGATGATACTGATTCAGTTGATAGGATTTTCATACTCTTTTAGCGATATAACAGGTTGACTGATAAGTCCCCGGTCTGACACATAGATGGCATCGCTAGTATTAAATGCATATTATTTTTATATAGTACCAACATTCAAATGATTCGTGTCAAAATTTGACGTCTGTAAGTCAATTAGTTTGTGAGATAGAGCGTCTTTTGTGAAGCAACTTTTGTTATTGTGAAAAAAATGGAAAAAACGGAATTTCGTGTTGTGATAAAATACTGTTTTCTGAAGGGAAAAAAAACGGTGGAAGCAAAAACTTGGCTTCATAATGAGTTTCCGGACTCTGCCCCAGGGAAATCAAAAATAATTGATTGGTATGCAAAATTCAAGCGTGGTGAAATGAGCACGGAGGACGGTGAACGCAGTGGACGCCTGAAAGAGGTGGTTACCAACGAAAACATCAAAAAATCCACAAAATGATTTTGAATGACCGTAAAATGAAGTTGATCGAGATAGCAGAGGCCTTAAAGATATCAAAGGAACGTGTTGGTCATATCATTCATCAATATTTGGATATGCGGAAGCTCTGTGCAAAATGGGTGCCGCGTGAGCTCACATTTGACCAAAAACAACAAAGTGTTGATGATTCTGAGCGGTGTTTGCAGCTGTTAACTCGTAATACACCCGAGTTTTTCCATCGATATGTGACAATGGATGAAACATGGCTCCATCACTACACTCCTGAGTCCAGTCGGCTGAGTGGACAGTGACCGGCGAACCGTTTCCGAAGCGTGGAAAGACTCAAAAGTCCGCTGGCAAAGTTATGATCTCTCTTTTTTTGGATGCGCATGGAATAATTTTTATCGATTATCTTGAGAAGGGAAAAACCATCAACAGTGACTATTATATGGCGTTATTGGAGCGTTTGAAGGTCGAAATCGCGGCAAAACGGCCCCATATGAAGAAGAAAAAAGTGTTGTTCCACCAAGACAACGCAGCGTGCCACAAGTAATTGAGAACGATGGAAAAAATTCATGAATTGGGCTTCGAATTGCTTCCCCACCCACCGTATTCTCCAGATCTGGCCCCCAGCGACTTTTTCTTGTTCTCAGACCTCAAAAGGATGCTCGCAGGGAAAAAATTTGGCTGCAATGAAGAGGTGATCGCCGAAACTGGGGCCTATTTTGAGGCAAAACCGGAGGAGTACTACCGAAATGGTATCAAAAAATTGGAAAGTCGTTATAATCGTTGTATCGCTCTTGAAGGGAACTATGTTGAATAATAAAAACGAATTTTGACAAAAAATGTGTTTTTCTTTGTTAGACCGGGGACTTATCAGCCAACCTGTTATGCACTTAAATAATATTCAATACTATTAGTTTTTCATTGTATTTCTATAGATTTGTCGAAAATCTAATCATCTTATTATCTATCCAAAATATCACACCTATTACGTTGAATTTGTTTTAGTAGGCTATCTACTGACAATTTTTTGGTTTTGCCAACCAAACTGATTATTTACAGTCATTCAAGGCCACAATATTAGCTACGTATGTCTTTATCACATTATGTGATAAAGACAACTGTTATTATAATGTTCTAATTCCGCATTAAAAGTATTATAATAATGGATAATGTTTAAAATTGAAATTATATTGAAAATATTAATCACCTGCTATAGTTAGATATTTCCACAACATTTGATGTATACTGACCTGGAAAAAAAGAAGAAAAAAAAGGTGTTAACTTATTTAAAAAAAGAAATAAATAAATAGCTGTTAAAACGTTAAAATGTTAATTCGATTAAATTTATATGCGCTAAACAATAATAATAAAATCGATTTATAAAAATGTTGATCTGAACCAAAATTGTAATATTATACACTGAAAAAAAGCATGCCCGGTTCCAAAGATTTTGTCTTTACTTTAAAAAATTTGGTATTGATTCCGAGCCAAAGAAGCGGAGAATACAAATAAGGATACTTTTAAGACAAAATTCTCTTTTAAATTTGGGTTTTGTGCACTTGCTTCTAGAAAGCAAATTTAAATTTTTCGCTTTTTTCAGCTTTTTTTCTTCATATGCTATCAAAGTCCTTTAAAAACGAGTTAACGACATTAAGACTCGACTTCCACTAGAAATTATGCTATGTTTCAAGTAAAAACGTAAAGTGTTGAAAAACGTGTCCCATTTTTTAATGATTTTTCTTTGTAGTCAATATGCAAAAAGACAACAAATTTAACCCTTTCGACCCTAAAGTTGCCTGTGGGCAACTTTTTGTGTTTTGAGACTCACTGTTTTTTGTTTTTGTTTTTGTTCATAAAACTGTAACGGTATCGAAAGCTACAAGTGTTTTCTTCAAGTTGAATGAAAAATCTGCTAACTTGGTTGTCAAAAATTGTTTCATTAATACGCACGTGCCTCAAGAAAAAAATATTTGCGAATTTAAAAAGAGGTTTTTATACATGTGACTTTTTTCAAAGATTACAACCAAAAAGTTGAAAGTTGTTATTAAATCTGTTGTAGGACATGTCAAATAAAATATTTCTGGAAGTCAAATCTTAGAATTGCAAAAAAACAACAGATGTGAAATTTTTAAAATTGGGCAATTTTGGTAGTAAAATTATATATTTTTGGACATAAGACCTGGAGAAAAAAGGTTTGAGAAACAATGATTTTGAAAAAATTTTGAACTTCGATTGGGATGTCCCAGTGACGAGAAATGCGACGATGATGTGGAAAACCTATCTGCAGTCCAGTAGGGAATCGTAAAAAGGGAGGAAGCCACTTCTTGGCAACATACTAGTGGATTAGCACGAATATTGGCGCTTTATAATACTTTGGTTTTTTTTACACCGCCAATTAAATTGACATGGATTAAAAACAAACAAAAAACAAAACATTTTCGTGATTCACGCGAAGCCGTGAACGGGACTAAATAAAAATGTGTCGCGCGTGAGCGTAAGTAAAAATCAAATTGTGTTCGTGATTGTGAGTGAGAAAAATTTCTCCACAAAATTTACGTTCACGATCCAACTCACACTCAAGATAAAATTCACGTTAAAATGCATGTTCACGAAAAAATTCACACTCACGGTAAAACAGAGACACAAGAAGCCACAATCACGAACAAATTCACCTTCACGATTAAATTCAAGCTCACCGATTTTAATCACCTTTACTTATTTAATCAAGCTTAAGATTTCAATAGCGTGACTCAAGAGAAATTTCGTTAATTACCAGAATTTTATTAAGCCACGAAAATTTGTCGTGTTCCGAAAATATTCGTGACTCACGAGATTTGTCGTGAATTATGAAAATTGGCGTGAATCGTGCGAAAGCGTGAGGCATAAACATTGTTTATAGGTTAGGTTAGGTTAGGTGGCAGCCCGATGTATCAGGCTCACTTAGACTATTCAGTCCATTGTTATACCACATTGGTGAACTTCTCCCTTATCACTGAGTGCTGACCGATTCCATGTTAAACTCAATGACAAAGGACCTCCTTTTTATAGCCGAGTCCGAACGGCGTTCCACATTGCAGTGAAACCACTTAGAGAAGCTTTGAAACCCTCAGAAATGTCACCAGCATTACTGAGGTGGGATAATCCACCGCTGAAAAACTTGTTGGTGTTCGGTCGAAGCAGGAATCGAACCCACGACCTTGTGTATGCAAGGCGGGCATGCTAACCATTGTACCACGGTGGCTCCTTTATATTGAGCATGCGCGAGTATTCCTACCTACATGGCGTGCGTGAGTACAAATATTTCTTCGTGAATGTGTTTGAGCGTTATTGGAATACCACTCACGTGCGCATCTAAGTATATATTTACTATAAAATAACAAAAAATCCAATAAAACGTAATACGTCTATCATTACTAAACAAACTATATTGTAGTCACAATTGCCCAAAGTTGCCCACAGGCAACATTCTCTAAAATTTAGCGATACCTATAAAAATTCGGGATCGAAAGGGTTAAAGACAATTTCATTAAATTTAAAGAACTTTTCTGAATTATTAAAGTCAAGTTGATATTAGCCCAAACATTTATTATTTCATGTTATGATACCCATTTTTAAGTGAAATCACATAATTATAAGGACAATACGACTTCATTGAAAAGTTTATCGGCGTTTGGACAAGGAAAACAACTTTATATTAGAGAAATATGTCTTCTATGATAAGCAAAATTTGCATTCGTATTTTAAAGACAAGAAATCTCTGACCTCACGACAATATTTTTTTTCAGTATAGAATCATATTGAGACGATATAGTCTAGACTGTCCGTCCGTCCGATGCGAACCTTATCAATACTCAAAATATCAACCCTACACATACAACCCATCATTTTAACTTCACAGAAAGTCCTTTCTTTCTACTATTTATAACTCGCTGTTTTCATATTTTTGATGGGTAAGAATTAATAAAATGGTATAAATTATTTAAATTATGTAGAAAAAATGCTACATCCATTCTAGAAAACTTGCGAATTTTTGCACATATATGGGATCAAATGTTTCGGACAAGCGTTATATGCATTAAAATCATAAAAAAATTATAAAAATTAATTATTTGGCAAAATATCACAAATTTTTGCAATTCACATTCAAACCACTGAACTCAGATCACATATTAAGAAATTATGCAAATTCAATGCAATAGCTGTTGAAATGGTGGACTTCCGTCCTATGACCAGTCCATGTTAAATTCGATTTTGCGCCAATTTTGCACCACATCCGGATCCAAAATGAACATCTTCATTAATGTTTTAGCGACGCTTTTCTTACTGAGTTAGGAGAATATTTTTGTCAGTGTTGGAAACGGCATGAATTGATTATAGTTTATTTAAATATTTGCATGGATTAACATATTTCCTATACAAAAAGGAGAAAAACAAGAGTCCTTCAATTGAAATATTCTTGTATGTGGAATATAAATTTGATGGGGGACTTTACAAACCCACGTTTTTTTTTCTCCAAAAGAAATTAACAACAAAAAAGGCATTTGCCTTAGGTTGCACCACCGCAACTTGACAGGCATGTCAGTTTTTCTCCGTACTTTAACGTTAAAGCTTAAATAAATAAATTGCCCACAGGATATTAACGGACAAATAATACCATTTCGTATTCGCAACAAGGAAAATCATTTATTTCAGTTCCATTTGTAACATTGCAAGCGATGGGACAGCAACAGCTGCTTCAACCGCACTCAACTCTAGCTGAAACCATAGATTGATGGAGGGCCAAGCGAAGAAGAAGAAGACAAATATGTCCAGACCATTGGAAATTTTATGATGATCGTTCGTTGTCGTTCCACAGTTAAAGTTTCCTGACATAAAGGTATACATAGTCGTATAGCCCACTCACCACTCCAAATTGGAGTCAGTCAGACAAAGCGCCATATCACAGACGAAGGTAATCTCTGTTGGATAGTCTCTGCGCGCGTCCAACAGTTATGTTTTTGACAGCTGACAAATATCAAAAATATGAAATGTAACTGCAATTTAATGTTGGTCTCAAGTTTGCGGTGGCCTCATATAGTATCCGCATTTCGAGATAACATTGCATACGTATATGAGTGGGGGTTATAGGCAGCCATGCAATTATAATTGTAGCTTTTTAAGGAGAGCAGTAGTAGACTTGAAAGGGAATTCAAATGTGTAATTAGAGGTGAAAGTTAATTTTCACAATTAATCTTGCAAATTTCCCTTATAGTGTACAGATGTAAAAAAATATCTTGCCCACCCTTGTCATTAACTTATGAAAAGAGGAAACGAAAGAAATTAACCCTCCCAAATTCTTAATGAAGATGAACAAGTAGGTAAATTTACATTTGAATTGGTAGAAAGAACAGAATGTGCCAACATTTCTATAGAAAATTTTCTTTTCAACAGAAAATTTTCTCAAAATTTTATTTCTATAGAGCATTTTATCAAAATTTTATTTCTATAGAAATATTTGTCAAAATTTTATTTCTTTAGAAAATGTTGTCAAAATTGTATTTCTATAGAAAAATGCTGTCAAAATTATATTTCTTTAGAAAATTTTGTCAAAATGTTATTTCTACAGAAAATGTTGTGAAAATTTTATTTGAATATAACATTTCTTCCAAATTTTATTTCTATGGAACATTTCTTCCAAAGTTTATTTCTATAGAAAATTTTGTAAAAATGCTATATCTATAGATATAACATTTTTACAAAATTCTATATATTCTATAATAGAATTCTACATATTTTATTTCTTTTGTCAAAATTGTACTTCTATAGACAATTCTGTCAAGATTTTGTCAAAATTTTATTTCTCTCGGAAATTTTGTCACAATTTTATTTCTATCGACAATTTTGTCAAAATTTTATTTCTGTAGAAAGTTTTGACAAAATTTTATTTCTGTAGAAAGTTTTGACAAAATTTTATTTCTATAGAAAATTTGACACAACTTTAATTCTATAGAACATTTTGACAAAATTTTATTTCTATAAAAAATTTGACAAAACTTTATTTCTATAGAAAATTTTGTCAAAATTTTCTACAGAAATAAAATTTTGGCAAAAAATTTTATTTTTATAGAAAAATTTGACAAAATTTTATTTCTATCGAAAATTTTGTCAAAATTTTATTTCTATAGAAAATGTTGTCAAAATTTTATTTCTATAGAAAATTTGACAAAACTTTATTTTTATAGAAAATTTTTACAAAATTTTATTTCTATAGAAAATTTTGACTAAAATTTATTTCTATAGAAAATTTTGACAAAATTTTATTTTTATAGAAAAACTTGACAAAATTTTATTTCTATAGAAAATTTGGACAAAATTTTATTTCTATAGAAAATTTTGTCAAAATTTTATTTCTATAGAAAATTTTGTCAAAATTTTATTTCTATAGAAAATTTTGTCAAAATTTTATTTCAATAGAAAATGTTATTTTTATAGAAATTTTTGTCAAAATTATATTTCTATAGAAAATTTGTTAAAATTTTATTTCTATAGAAAATTTTGTCAGCATTTGTTTTCTATAAAAATGTTTGTAAAATAGTACTTCTATAGAAATTTTTTTCAAACATTTATTCCTATAGAAAATATTATTTTTTTTTATCAAAATTTTATTTCTATAGCAAATTTTATTTCTATAGAAAATTTTGATAAAATTTTATTTCTTTAGAAAATTTCGTCAAAATTTTATTTTTGTAGAAAATTTTGTTTAAATTTTATTTCTATAGAAAATGTTGTCAAAATTTGATTTCTATAGAAAATTTTGTCAAAATTTTATTTCTATAGAAAATTTTGTCAAAATTTTATTTCAATAGAAAATTTTATTTTTATAGAAATTTTTGTCAAAATTATATTTCTATAGAAAATTGGTTAAAATTTTATTTCTATAGAAAATTTTGTAAACATTTTATTTCTATAGAAAAATTTGTTAAAATTTTCTTTCTATAGAAAATTTTGTCAGTATTTTGTTTCTATAAAAATGTTTGTAAACTAGTACTTCTATAGAAATTTTTTCAAACATTTATTATTATAGAAAATATTATTTTGTTAAATTTTATTTTTATAGAAAACGTTATCCAAAGTCTATTTCTACAGAAAATTGTCAAATTATTTTTTGTTAAGAAAATTTTGTCAAAATTTTATTTCTATAAAAAAAATTGACAAAACTTTATTTCTATAGAAAGTTTTGACAAAAATTTGGTTCTTTAGAAAATTTTGTTTAAATTTTATTTCTATAGAAAATTTTGTTTAAATTTTATTTCTATAGAAAATTTTGTTTAAATTTTATTTCTATAGGAAATTTTGTCAAAACTTTATTTCTATAGAAAATTTTGTCAAAATTTTATTTCTTTAGAACATTTTGTCAAAATTTTATTTCCACAGATAATTTTGTTGTTGTTTTTTGATTTCAGCTTAAAACCATGCATTGACTAAACTACAAGTGTAGCTTAAACAACAGAGGAAAAGAATGTTTGTCAAATTTATTTGGGCAAAGCCCTATAGACTGCAAGATGGTTGGATGGACGCACGTTTCGGAATTACCACATTCCTCATCAGCATCCTCTACTTGCAGCAAAACTATCAACCAATTATCAGAATAAATTCAGGCTGTTCATTAAACCCAACAATAAACCACACTTGAACCCTCCGAAAAAAGGTTTTATATTGATAGCCGGCTTATGCCGAAATAAATTCGTACAAACATCTCTCTTTTCCTTTGCCACCGTCAAATCATCGATTTGAATGAAGTTGGCTGGGTTTTATTTTGAGCGTGCTGCCTTGTACGCTACACTTGTAGTTTTGTCAATGTATGGTTTTAAGCTGAAATAAAAAACAACAACAATGATTAAAGAACAAAAACAAACAAATTTTATTTCTATAGAAAATTTTGTCAAAACTGTATTTCAAAAGAAATTTTTTTTTGTTTGCTTATTTATTATTTATTTATTTATTACTTAGTTTCTTATAATTATAAATTGTAATATACTTATTCATACGGACACTAGCAACTAGAGTCTATCGGCCAGAAAATTATGTCAAAATTTTATTTCTACTGAAAATTTTGTTAACATTTGATTTCTATAGAAAACTTTGTTAAAATTTTATTTTTATAGAAACTTTTTTCAAAATTTTATTTCTATAGAAAATTTTGTCAAAAATTTATTTATATAGAAAATTTTGTCAAAATCTTATTTCTATAGAAAATTTTGTCCAAATTTTATTTCTATAGAAATTTTTGTCAAAATTCTATTTCTATAGAAAATTTTGTAAAAATTTTATTTCTATAGAAAAC